>NW_027309897.1:187176-287176 GCF_047496795.1 Chiloscyllium punctatum | reverse complement strand
TGTACCACACAGTCGTGTTCCGTGTGCGTGTGTGTGTGCGGAGATGGCTGTTTCCCAGGAACGCTGTACCACACAGTCGTGTTCCATGTGTTCCGTGTGTGTGTGCGGATATGGCTGTTTCCCAGGAACGCTGTACCACACAGTCGTGTTCCGTGTGTGTGTGTGTGCGTGCGTGTGTGTGTGTGGAGATGACTGTTTCCCAGGAACACTGTACCACACAGTCGTGTTCCGTGTGTGTGTGTGTGTGTGTGTGGAGATGGCTGTTTCCCAGGAACACTGTACCACACAGTCGTGTTCCGTGTGTGTGTATGTGTGTGTGTGCGGAGATGTCTGTTTCCCAGTAACTCTGTGCCGCACAGTCGTGTTCCGTGTGTGTGTGCGGAGATGTGTGTTTCCCAGGAACGCTGTACCACACAGTCGTGTTCCGTGTGTGTGCGTGTGCGTAGATGGCTGTTTCCAAGGAACATTGGACAACACAGTCGTGTTCCATGTGTTCCGTGTGTGTGTGCGGAGATGTGTGTTTCCAAGGAACGCTGTACCACACAGTCGTGTTCCGTGTGTGTGTATGTGTGGAGATAGCTGTTTCCCAGGAACACTGGACCACACAGTCGTGTTCCGTGTGTGTGTGTGTGTGTGTGTGCGTGTGCGGAGATGGCTGTTTCCCAGGAACGCTGTACCACACAGTCGTGTTCCGTGTGCGTGTGTGTGTGTGGAGATGGCTGTTTCCCAGGAACGCTGTACCACACAGTCCTGTTCCATGTGTTCCGTGTGTATGTGCGGAGATGGCTGTTTCCCAGGAACGCTGTACCACACAGTCGTGTTCCGTGTGTGTGTGTGCGTGTGTGTGTGTGTGTGGAGATGTCTGTTTCCCAGGAACGCTGTACCACACAGTCGTGTTCCGTGGGCTTGTGCGGAGTTGTTTGTTTCCCAGGAATGCTGTACCACACAGTCGTGTACCATGTGTGTGTGTGTGTGTGCGGAGATGTCTGTTTCCCAGGAACGCTGTACCACACAGTCGTCTTCCATGTGTGTGTGTGTGTCTGCGGAGCTGTCTGTTTCCCAGGAACGCTGTACCACACAGTCGTGTTCCGTGTGCGTGTGTGTGTGTGGAGATGGCTGTTTCCCAGGAACACTGTACCACACAGTCTTGTTCCATGTGTTCCGTGTGTGTGTGCGGAGATGGCTGTTTCCCAGGAACGCTGTACCACACAGTCATGTTCCGTGTGTGTGTGTGCGTGCGTGTGTGTGTGTGGAGATGGCTGTTTCCCAGGAACACTGTACCACACAGTCGTGTTCCGTGTGTGTGTGTGTGTGTGTGTGTGTGTGTGGAGATGGCTGTTTCCCAGGAACACTGTACCACACAGTCGTGTTCCGTGTGTGTGTGTGTGTGCGGAGATGTCTGTTTCCCAGTAACTCAGTGCCGCACAGTCGTGTTCCGTGTGTGTGTGCGGAGATGTGTGTTTCCCAGGAACGCTGTACCACACAGTCGTGTTCCGTGTGTGTGCGTGTGCGGAGATGTCTGTTTCCCAGGAACATTGTACCACACCTTTGTGTTCTGTGTGTGTGTGGAGATGGCTGTTTCCAAGGAACGCTGTACCACACAGTCGTGTTCCATGTGTGTGTGTGCGGGTGTGTGTGTGTGTGGAGATGGCTGTTTCCCAGGAATGCTGTACCACACAGTCGTATTCCGTGTGTGTGTGTGTGTGCGTGTGTGTGTGTGTGTGTGTGGAGATGGCTGTCTCCCTGGAACGCTGTACCACACAGTCGTGTTCCGTGTGTGTGTGTGTGTGTGTGTGTGTGTGTGTGTGTGTGTGTGTGCAGAGATGTCTGTTTCCCAGGAACACTGTACCACACAGTCGTGTTCCGTGTGTGTGTGTGTGGAGATGGCTGTTTCCCAGGAACGCTGTACCACACAGTCATGTTCCGTGTGTGTTTGTGTGGAGATGGCTGTTTCCCAGGAACGCTGTACCACACAGTCGTGTTCAGTGTGTGTGTGTGTGTGTATGTGCGCGGAGATGGCTGTTTCCCAGGAACGCAGTACCACACAGTCGTGTTCCGTGTGCGTGTGTGTGTGGAGATGGCTGTTTCCCTGGAACACTGTACCACACAGTCGTGTACCGTGTGTGTGTGTGTGATAAGATGGCTGTTTCCCAGGAACGCTGTACCACACAGTCGTGTTCCGTGTGTGTGTGTGTGTGTGTGGAGATGGCTGTCTCCCTGGAACGCTGTACCACACAGTCGTGTCCGTGTGTGTGTGTGTGTGTGTGTGTGTGTGTGGAGATGGCTGTTTCCCAGGAACGCTGTACCACACAGTGCTGTTCCGTGTGTGTGTGTGTGGAGATGGCTGTTTCCCAGGAACGCTGTACCACACAGTGGTGTTCCGTGTGTGTGTGTGTGGAGATGGCTGTTTCCCAGGAACGCTGTGCCACACAGTCGTGTTCCGTGTGTGTGTGTGTGGAGATGGCTGTTTCCCAGGAACGATGTACCACACAGTCGTGTTCCATGTGTTCCGTGTGTGTGTGCGGAGATGGCTGTTTCCCAGGAACGCTGTACCACGCTGTCGTGTTCCATGTGTGTGTGTGTGTGTGTGTGTGGAGATGGCTGTTTCCCAGGAACACTGTACCACACAGTCGTGTTCCGTGTGTGTGTGTGTGTATGTGTGTGTGTGTGTGCGGAGATGTCTGTTTCCCAGTAACGCTGTGCCGCACAGTCATGTTCCGTGTGTGTGTGCAGAGATGTGTGTTTCCCAGGAACGCTGTACCACACAGTCGTGTTCCGTGTGTGTGCGTGTGCGGAGATGGCTGTTTCCCAGGAACATTGTACCACTCCTTTGTGTTCTGTGTGTGTTTGGAGATGGCTGTTTCCCTGGAATGCTGTACCACACAGTTGTGTTCCATGTGTGTGTGTGCGTGTGTGTGTGTGTGGAGATGGCTGTTTCCCAGTAACACTGTACCACACAGTCGTGTTTGTGTGTGTGCGCGTGTGTGCGTGTGTGGAGATGGCTGTCTCCCTGGAACGCTGTACCACACAATCGTGTTCCGTGTGTGTGTGTGTGTGTGTGTGTGTGCGCGGAGATGTCTGTTTCCCAGGAACACTGTACCACACAGTCGTGTTCCGTGTGTGTGTGTGTGTGTGGAGATGGCTGTTTCCCTGGAACGCTGTACCACACAGTCGTGTTCCGTGTGTGTGTGTGTGTGTGTGTGTGTGTGTGTGTGTGTGCGGAGATGTCTGTTTCCCAGGAACGCTGTACCACACAGTCGTGTTCCGTGGGCTTGTGCGGAGTTGTCTGTTTCCCAGGAATGCTGTACCACACAGTCGTGTTCCGTGTGTGTGTGTGTGCGTGTGTGTGTGTGTGTGTGGAGATGGCTGTTTCCCAGGAACACTGTACCACACAGTCGTGTTCCGTGTGGGTGTGTGTGTGTGTGTGCGGAGATGTCTGTTTCCCAGTAACTCTGTGCCGCACAGTCGTGTTCCGTGTGTGTGTGCGGAGATGTGTGTTTCCCAGGAACGCTGTACCACACAGTCGTGTTCCGTGTGTGTGCGTGTGCGGAGATGGCTGTTTCCCAGGAACATTGGACCACACAGTCGTGTTCCATATGTTCCGTGTGTGTGTGCGGAGATGTGTGTTTCCCAGGAACGCTGTACCACACAGTCGTGTTCCGTGTGTGTGTGTGTGGAGATGGCTGTTTCCCAGGAACACTGGACCACACAGTCGTGTTCCGTGTGTGTGTGTGTGTGTGTGCGTGTGCGGAGATGGCTGTTTCCCAGGAACGCTGTACCACACAGTCGTGGTCCGTGTGTGTGTGTGTGTGTGCAGAGATGGCTGTTTCCCAGGAACGCTGTACCACACAGTCATGTTCCGTGTGTGTGTGTGTGCGGAGATGTCTGTTTCCCAGTAACGCTGTACCACACAGTCGTGTTCCGTGTGCGTGTGTGTGTGTGGAGATAGCTGTTTCCCAGCAACGCTGTACCACACAGTCCTGTTCCATGTGTTCCGTGTGTGTGTGCGGAGATGGCTGTTTCCCAGGAACGCTGTACCACACAGTCGTGTTCCGTGTGTGTGTGTGTGTGTGTGTGTGTGGAGAAGGCTGTTTCCCAGGAACACTGTACCACACAGTCGTGTTCCGTGTGTGTGTGTGTGTGTGTGTGTGGAGATGTCTGTTTCCCAGTAACTCTGTGCCGCACAGTCGTGTTCCGTGTGTGTGTGCGGAGATGTGTGTTTCCCAGGAACACTGTACCACACAGTCGTGTTCCGTGTGTGTGCATGTGCGGAGATGGCTGTTTCCCAGGAACATTGTACCACACCTTTGTGTTCTGTGAGTGTGTGGAGATGGCTGTTTCCCAGGAATGCTGTACCACACAGTCGTGTTCCATGTGTGTGTGTGCGTGTGTGTGTGTGTGTGGAGATGGCTGTTTCCCAGGAACGCTGTACCACACAGTCGTGTTCCGTGTGTGTGTGTGTGTGTGTGTGTGTGCGTGCGTGTGTGTGTGTGTGTGTGGAGATGGCTGTTTCCCAAGAACACTGTACCACACAGTCGTGTTCCGTGTGTGTGTGTGCGGAGATGTGTGTTTCCCAGGAACACTGTACCACACAGTCGTGTTCCGTGTGTGTGCGTGTGCGGAGATGGCTGTTTCCCAGGAACATTGTACCACACCTTTGTGTTCTGTGTGTGTGTGGAGATGGCTGTTTCCCAGGAACACTGTACCACACAGTCGTGTTCCGTGTGTGTGTGTGTGCGTGTGTGTGTGTGTGTGTGTGGAGATGGCTGTTTCCCAGGAACACTGTACCACACAGTCGTGTTCCGTGTGTGTGTGTGTGTGTGTGTGCGGAGATGTCTGTTTCCCAGGAACACTGTACCACACAGTCGTGTTCCGTGTGTGTGTGTGTGGAGATGGCTGTTTCCCAGGAACCCTGTACCACACAGTCGTGTTCCGTGTGTGTGTGTGTGGAGATGGCTGTTTCCCAGGAACGCTGTACCACACAGTCGTGTTCGGTGTGTGTGTGTGTGGAGATGGCTGTTTCCCAGGAACGCTGTACCACACAGTCGTTTTCCATGTGTGTGTGTGTGCTGAGATGTCTGTTTCCCAGGAACACTGTACCACACAGTCGTGTTCCGTGTGTGTGTGTGCAGAGATGGCTGTTTCCCAGGAACGCAGTACCACACAGTCGTATTCCGTGTGCGTGTGTGTGTGTGGAGATGGCTGTTTTCCAGGAACGCTGTACCACACAGTCGTGTTCCGTGTGTGTGTGTGTGCGGAGATGTGTGTTTCCCAGGAACGCTGTACCACACAGTCGTGTTCCGTGGGCTTGTGCGGAGTTGTCTGTTTCCCAGGAATGCTGTACCACACAGTCGTCTTCCATGTGTGTGTGTGTGTCTGCGGAGTTGTCTGTTTCCCAGGAACGCTGTACCACACAGTCGTGTTCCATGTGTTCCGTGTGTGTGTGCGGAGATGGCTGTTTCCCAGGAACGCTGTACCACACAGTCATGTTCCGTGTGTGTGTGTGTGTGTGTGTGTGGAGATGGCTGTTTCCCAGGAACGCTGTACCACACAGTCGTGTTCCGTGTGTGTGCGTGTGTGTGTGTGGAGATGGCTGTTTCCCAGGAACACTGTACCACACAGTCGTGTTCCGTGTGTGTGTGTGTGTGTGTGTGTGTGGAGATGGCTGTTTCCCAGGAACACCGTACCACACAGTCGTGTTCCGTGTGTGTGTGTGTTTGTGAGCGGAGATGTCTGTTTCCCAGTAACTCTGTGCCGCACAGTCGTGTTCCGTGTGTGTGTGCGGAGATGTGTGTTTCCCAGGAACGCTGTACCACACAGTCGTGTTCCATGTGTGTGCGTGTGCGGAGATGTCTGTTTCCCAGGAACATTGTACCACACCTTTGTGTTCTGTGTGTGTGTGTGGAGATGGCTGTTTCCCAGGAATGCTGTACCACACAGTCGTGTTCCATGTGTGGTGGGCGTGTGTGTGTGTGTGTGGAGATGGCTCTTTCCCAGGAACGCTGTACCACACAGTTGTATTCCGTGTGTGTGTGTGTGTGTGTGTGCGTGTGTGCGTGTGTGTGTGGAGATGGCTGTCTCCCTGGAACGCTGTACCACACAGTCGTGTTCCGTGTGTGTGTGTGGAGATGGCTGTTTCCCAGGAACGCTGTACCACACAGTCGTGTTCAGTGTGTGTGTGTGTGTGTATGTGCGCGGAGATGGCTGTTTCCCAGGAACGCAGTACCACACAGTCGTGTTCCGTGTGCGTGTGTGTGTGGAGATGGCTGTTTCCCTGGAACACTGTACCACACAGTTGTGTTCCGTGTGTGTGTGTGTGTGTGTGTGTGTGTGTGGAGATGGCTGTTTCCCTGGAACGCTGTACCACACAGTCGTGTTCCGTGTGTGTGTGTGTGTGTGTGTGTGTGTGTGTGTTTGTGTGTGTGTGGAGATGGCTGTCTCCCTGGAACGCTGTACCACACAGTCGTGTTCCGTGTGTGTGTATGTGTGTGTGTGTGTGTGTGCGGAGATGTCTGTTTCCCAGGAACGCTGTACCACACAGTCGTGTTCCGTGGGCTTGTGCGGAGTTGTCTGTTTCCCAGGAATGCTGTACCACACAGTCGTGTACCATGTGTGTGTGTGTGTGTGCGGAGATGTCTGTTTCCCAGGAACGCTGTACCACACAGTCGTCTTCCATGTGTGTGTGTGTGTCTGCGGAGTTGTCTGTTTCCCAGGAACGCTGTACCACACAGTCGTGTTCCGTGTGCGTGTGTGTGTGTGGAGATGGCTGTTTCCCAGGAACGCTGTACCACACAGTCGTGTTCCATGTGTTCCGTGTGTGTGTGCGGAGATGGCTGTTTCCCAGGAACTCTGTACCACACAGTCATGTTCCGTGTGTGTGTGTGCGTGCGTGTGTGTGTGTGTGGAGATGGCTGTTTCCCAGGAACTCTGTACCACACAGTCGTGTTCCGTGTGTGTGTGTGTGTGTGTGTGTGGAGATGGCTGTTTCCCAGGAACACTGTACCACACAGTCGTGTTCCGTGTGTGTGTGTGTGTGTGTGCGCAGAGATGTCTGTTTCCCAGTAACTCTGTGCCGCACAGTCGTGTTCCGTGTGTGTGTGTGTGTGTGTGGAGATGTCTGTTTCCCAGGAACGCTGTACCACACAGTCGTGTTCCGTGTGTGTGTGTGTGTGTGTGCGGAGATGTCTGTTTCCCAGTAACGCTGTACAACACAGTCATGTTCCATGTGTGTGCATGTGCGGAGATGTCTGTTTCCCAGGAACGCTGTACCACACAGTCGTCTTCCGTGTTCCCTGTGTGTGTAATGAGATGTCTGTTTCCCAGGAACACTGTACCACACAGTCGTGTTCCGTATGTGTGTGTGCGTGTGCAGAGATGGCTGTTTCCCAGGAATGCTGTACCACACAGTCGTGTTCCGTGTGTGTGTGTGTGTGTGTGTGTGTGTGTGCGCGCGGAGATGGCTGTTTCCCAGGAACGCTGTACCACACAGTCGTGTTCCGTGTGTGTGTGTGGAGATGACTGTTTCCCAGGAACGCTGTACCACACAGTCATGTTCCGTGTGTGTGTGTGTACGTGGAGATGTATGTTTCCTGGAACGCTGTACCACACAGTCGTGTTCCGTGTGTGTGTGTTTGTGTGTGCAGAGATGGCTGTTTCCCAGGAACGCTGTACCACACAGTCATGTTCCGTGTGTGTGTGTGTGCGGAGATGTCTGTTTCCCAGTAACGCTGTACCACACAGTCGTGTTCCGTGGGATTGTGCGGAGTTGTCTGTTTCCCAGGAATGCTGTACCACACAGTCGTGTTCCATGTGTGTGTGTGTGTGTGCGGAGATGGCTGTTTCCCAGGAACGCTGTACCACACAGTCGTGTTCCATGTGTTCCGTGTGTGTGTGCGGAGATGGCTGTTTCCCAGGAACGCTGTACCACACAGTCGTGTTCCGTGTGTGTGTGTGTGCATGCGTGTGTGTGTGTGGAGATGGCTGTTTCCCAGGAACACTGTACCACACAGTCGTGTTCCGTGTGTGTGTGTGTGGAGATGGCTGTTTCCCAGGAACGCTGTACCACACAGTCATGTTCCGTGTGTGTTTGTGTGGAGATGGCTGTTTCCCAGGAACGCTGTACCACACAGTCGTGTTCAGTGTGTGTGTGTGTGTGTATGTGAACGGAGTTGGCTGTTTCCCAGGAACGCAGTACCACACAGTCGTGTTCCGTGTGCGTGTGTGTGTGGAGATGGCTGTTTCCCAGGAACATTGGACCACACAGTCGTGTTCCGTGTGTTTGTGTGTGTGTGTGTGTGTGCGGAGATGTCTGTTTCCCAGGAACACTGTACCACACAGTCGTGTTCCGTGTGTGTGTGTGGAGATGGCTGTTTCCCAGGATCGCTGTACCACACAGTCGTGTTCCGTGTGTGTGTGTGTGGAGATGGCTGTTTCCCAGGAACGCTGTACCACACAGTGGTGTTCCGTGTGTGTGTGTGTGTGTGGAGATGGCTGTTTCCCTGGGAGGCTGTACCACACAGTCGTGTTCCGTGTGTGTGTGTGTGTGTGTGTATGTGCGCGGAGATGGCTGTTTCCCAGGAACGCAGTACCACACAGTCGTGTTCCGTGTGTGTGTGTGTGTGTGTGGAGATGGCTGTTTCCCTGGGAGCTTGTACCACACAGTCGTGTTCCGTGTGTGTGTGTGCGTGGAGATGGCTGTTTCCCAGGAACGCTGTACCACACAGTCGTGTTCCGTGTGTGTGTGTGTGTGTGTGTGGAGATGACTGTTTCCCAGGAACGCTGTACCACACAGTCGTGTTCCGTGTGTGTGTGTGTGTGTGTGTGTGTGCGGAGATGTCTGTTTCCCTGTAACGCTGTACAACACAGTCATGTTCCATGTGTGTGCATGTGCGGAGATGTCTATTTCCCAGGAACGCTGTACTACACATTCGTGTTCCGTGTGTGTGTGTGTGTGTGTGTGTGTGTGGGTGTGTGCGGAGATGTCTGTTTCCCAGTAACTCTGTGCCGCACAGTCGTGTTCCATGTGTGTGTGTGTGTGTGTGGAGATGTCTGTTTCCCAGGAACGCTGTACCACACAGTCGTGTTCCGTGTGTGTGTGTGTGTGTGTGTGTGTGTGGAGATGGCTGTTTCCCAGTAACGCTGTACAACACAGTCATGTTCCATGTGTGTGCATGTGCGGAGATGTCTGTTTCCCAGGAACGCTGTACCACACAGTCGTCTTCCGTGTTCCCTGTGTGTGTAATGAGATGTCTGTTTCCCAGGAACACTGTACCACACAGTCGTGTTCCGTATGTGTGTGTGCGTGTGCAGAGATGGCTGTTTCCCAGGAACGCTGTACCACACAGTCGTGTTCCGTGTGTGTGTGTGTGTGTGTGTGTTTGTGTGCGGAGATGGCTGTTTCCCAGGAACGCTGTACCACACAGTCGTGTTCCGTGCTTGTGTGTGTGTGTGTGTGTGTGTGTGTGCGGAGATGGCTGTTTCCCAGGAACACTGTACCACACAGTCGTGTTCCGTGTGGGTGTGTGTGTGTGTGTGTGGAGATGTCTGTTTCCCAGGAACGCGGTACCACACAGTCGTGTTCCGTGTGTGTGTGTGTGGGGAGATAGATGTTTCCCAGGAACGCTGTACCACACAGTCGTGTTCCGTGTGTGTGTGTGTGGAGATGACTGTTTCCCAGGAACGCTGTACCACACAGTCATGTTCCGTGTGTGTGTGTGTGCGTGGAGATGTATGTTTCCTGGAACGCTGTACTACACAGTCGTGTTCCGTGTGTGTGTGTGTGTGTGTGTGCAGAGATGGCTGTTTCCCAGGAACGCTGTACCACACAGTCATGTTCCGTGTGTGTGTGTGTGCGTGGAGATGTATGTTTCCTGGAACGCTGTACCACACAGTCGTGTTCCGTGTGTGTGTGTGTGTGTGTGTGGAGATGTGTGTTTCCCAGGAACGCTGTACCACACAGTCGTGTTCCGTGTGTGTGTGTGTGTGTGTGTGTGTGTGTGTGTGTGTGCGGAGATAGCTGTTTCCCAGGAACGCTGTACCACACAGTCGTGTTCCGTGTGTGTGTGTGTGGAGATGACTGTTTCCCAGGAATGCTGTACCACACAGTCATGTTCCGTGTGTGTGTGTGTGCGTGGAGATGTATGTTTCCTGGAACGCTGTACCACACAGTCGTGTTCCGTGTGTGTGTGTGTGTGTGTGTGCAGAGATGGCTGTTTCCCAGGAACGCTGTACCACACAGTCGTGGTCCGTGTGTGTGTGTGTGCGGAGATGTCTGTTTCCCAGGAACGCTGTACCACACAGTCGTGTTCCGTGGGATTATGCGGAGTTGTCTGTTTCCCAGGAATGCTGTACCACACAGTCGTGTACCATGTGTGTGTGTGTGTGCGGAGATGTCTGTTTCCCAGGAACGCTGTACCACACAGTCGTCTTCCATGTGTGTGTGTGTGTCTGCGGAGTTGTCTGTTTCCCAGGAACGCTGTACCACACAGTCGTGTTCCGTGTGCGTGTGTGTGTGCGGAGATGGCAGTTTCCCTGGAACGCTGTACCACACAGTCGTGTTCCATGTGTTCCGTGTGTGTGTGCGGAGATGGCTGTTTCCCAGGAACGCTGTACCACACAGTCGTGTTCCGTGTGTGTGTGTGTGCGTGCGTGTGTGTGTGTGTGGAGATGGCTGTTTCCCAGGAACACTGTACCACACAGTCGTGTTCCGTGTGTGTGTGTGTGTGTGTGTGTGGAGATGGCTGTTTCCCAGGAACACTGTACCACACAGTCGTGTTCCGTGTGTGTGTGTGTGTGCGGAGATGTCTGTTTCCCAGTAACTCTGTGCCGCACAGTCGTGTTCCATGTGTGTGTGCGGAGATGTGTGTTTCCCAGGAATGCTGTACCACACAGTCTTGTTCCATGTGTGTGCGTGTGCGTAGATGGCTGTTTCCAAGGAACATTGGACCACACAGTCGTGTTCCATGTGTTCCGTGTGTGTGTGCGGAGATGTGTGTTTCCCAGGAACGCTGTACCACACAGTCGTGTTCCGTGTGTGTGTGTGTGGAGATGGCTGTTTCCCAGGAACACTGGACCACACAGTCGTGTTCCGTGTGTGTGTGTGTGTGTGTGTGTGCGTGTGCGGAGATGGCTGTTTCCCAGGAACGCTGTACCACACAGTCGTGGTCCGTGTGTGTGTGTGTGTGTGCAGAGATGGCTGTTTCCCAGGAACGCTGTACCACACAGTCATGTTCCGTGTGTGTGTGTGTGCGGAGATGTCTGTTTCCCAGTAACGCTGTACCACACAGTCGTGTTCCGTGTGCGTGTGTGTGTGTGGAGATGGCTGTTTCCCAGGAACGCTGTACCACACAGTCCTGTTCCATGTGTTCCGTGTGTGTGTGCGGAGGTGGCTGTTTCCCAGGAACGCTGTACCACACAGTCGTGTTCCGTGTGTGTGTGTGCGTGTGTGTGTGTGTGTGTGGAGATGGCTGTTTCCCAGGAACACTGTACCACACAGTCGTGTTCCGTGTGTGTGTGTGTGTGTGTGTGGAGATGGCTGTTTCCCAGGAACACTGTACCACACAGTCGTGTTCCGTGTGTGTGTGTGTGTGCGGAGATGTCTGTTTCCCAGTAACTCTGTGCCGCACAGTCGTGTTCCGTGTGTGTGTGCGGAGATGTGTGTTTCCCAGGAACACTGTACCACACAGACGTGTTCCGTGTGTGTGCGTGTGCGGAGATGGCTGTTTCCCAGGAACATTGCACCACACCTTTGTGTTCTGTGAGTGTTCGGAGATGTCTGTTTCCCAGGAACGCTGTACCACACAGTCGTGTTCCATGTGTGTGTGTGCGTGTGTGTGTGTGTGTGGAGATGGCTGTTTCCCAGGTACAGGAACGCTGTACCACGCAGTCGTGTTCCGTGTGTGTGTGTGTGTGTGTGTGTGCGTGTGTGTGTGTGTGTGCGGAGATGGCTGTTTCCCAGGAACATTGTACCACACCTTTGTGTTCTGTGTGTGTGTGGAGATGGCTGTTTCCCAGGAACGCTGTACCACACAGTCGTGTTCCATGTGTGTGTGTGCGTGTGTGTGTGTGTGTGTGGAGATGGCTGTTTCCCAGGAATGCTGTACCACACAGTCGTTTTCCATGTGTGTGTGTGTGGAGATGTCTGTTTCCCAGGAACGCAGTACCACACAGTCGTATTCCGTGTGCGTATGTGTGTGTGGAGATGGCTGTTTTCCAGGAACGCTGTACCACACAGTCGTGTTCCGTGTGTGTGTGTGTGCGGAGATGTCTGTTTCCCAGGAACGCTGTACCACACAGTCGTGTTCCGTGGGCTTGTGCGGAGTTGTCTGTTTCCCAGGAATGCTGTACCACACAGTCGTGTACCATGTGTGTGTGTGTGTGTGTGCGGAGATGTCTGTTTCCCAGGAACGCTGTACCACACAGTCGTCTTCCATGTGTGTGTGTGTGTCTGCGGAGTTGTCTGTTTCCCAGGAATGCTGTACCACACAGTCGTGTTCCGTGTGCGTGTGTGTGTGTGGAGATGGCTGTTTCCCAGGAACGCTGTACCACACAGTCGTGTTCCGTGTGTGTGCGTGTGCGGAGATGGCTGTTTCCCAGGAACATTGTACCACACCTTTGTGTTCTGTGTGTGTGTGGAGATGGCTGTTTCCCAGGAACGCTGTACCACACAGTCGTGTTCCATGTGTGTGTGTGCGTGTGTGTGTGTGTGTGGAGATGGCTGTTTCCCAGGAATGCTGTACCACACAGTCGTGTTCCGTGTGTGTGTGTGTGTGTGTGTGTGTGTGTGTGTGTGTGGAGATGGCTGTCTCCCTGGAATGCTGTACCACACAGTCATGTTCCGTGTGTGTGTGTGTGTGTGTGCGGAGATGTCTGTTTCCCAGGAACACTGTACCACACAGTCGTGTTCCGTGTGTGTGTGTGCGGAGATGGCTGTTTCCCAGGAACACTGTACCACACAGTCGTGTTCCGTGTGTGTGTGTGTGTGTGTGTGCGTGTGTGTGTGTGTGTGTGTGGAGATGGCTGTCTCCCTGGAATACTGTACCACACAGTCGTGTTCCGTGTGTGTGTGTGTGTGTGTGCGGAGATGTCTGTTTCCCAGGAACACTGTACCACACAGTCGTGTTCCGTGTGTGTGTGTGTGGAGATGGCTGTTTCCCAGGAACGCTGTACCACACAGTCGTGTTCCGTGTGTGTGTGTGTGGAGATGGCTGTTTCCCAGGAACTCTGTACCACACAGTCGTGTTCCGTGTGTGTGTGTGTGGAGATGGCTGTTTCCCAGGAACGTTGTACCACACAGTCGTTTTCCATGTGTGTGCGTGTGCGGAGATGTCTGTTTCCCAGGAACACTGTACCACACAGTCGTGTTCCGTGTGTGTGTGTGCGGAGATGGCTGTTTCCCAGGAACGCAGTACCACACAGTCGTATTCCGTGTGCGTGTGTGTGTGTGGAGATGGCTGTTTCCCTGGAACACTGTACCACACAGTCGTGTTCCGTGTGTGTGTGTGGGGAGATGGCTGTTTCCCAGAAACGCTATACCACACAGTCGTGTTCCGTGTTTGTGTGTGTGTGTGTGTGGAGATGGCTGTTTCCCTGGAACGTTGTACCACACAGTCGTGTTCCGTGTGTGTGTGTGTGTGTGGAGATGGCTGTCTCCCTGGAACGCTGTACCACACAGTCGTGTTCCGTGTGTGTGTGTGTTCCGTGTGTGTGTGCGGAGATGTCTGTTTCCCAGGAACACTGTACCACACAGTCGTGTTCCGCGTGTGTGGAGATGGCTGTTTCCCAGGAACGCTGTACCACACAGTCGTGTTCCGTGTGTGTGTGTGTGTGTGTGTGTGTGTGTGGAGATGGCTGTTTCCCTGGAACGCTGTACCACACAGTCGTGTTCCGTGTGTGTGTGTGTGTGTGTGTGTGTGTGTGTGTGGAGATGGCTGTCTCCCTGGAACGCTATACCACACAGTCGTGTTCCGTGTGTGTGTGTGTGTGTGTGTGTGTGTGTGTGTGTGTGTGCGGAGATGTCTGTTTCCCAGGAACACTGTACCACACAGTCGTGTCCCGTGTGTGTGTGTAGAGATGGCTGTTTCCCAGGAACGCTGTACCACACAGTCGTGTTCCGTGTGTGTGTGTGTGGAGATGGCTGTTTCCCAGGAACGCTGTACCACACAGTCGTGTTCCGTGTGTGTATGTGTGTGTGTGGAGATGGCTGTTTCCCTGGGAGGCTGTACCACACAGTCGTGTTCCGTGTGTGTGTGTGTGTGTGTATGTGCGCAGAGATGGCTGTTTCCCAGGAACGCAGTACCACACAGTCGTGTTCCGTGTGTGTGTGTGCGTGGAGATGGCTGTTTCCCAGGAACGCTGTACCACACAGTCGTGTTCCGTGTGTGTGTGTGTGTGTGTGGAGATGTCTGTTTCCCAGGAACGCCGTACCACACAGTCGTGTTCCGTGTGTGTGTGCGGAGATTGCTGTTTCCCAGGAACGCTGTAGCACACAGTCGTGTTCCGTATGGGTGTGTGTGTGTGCCGAGATGGCCGTTTCCCTGGAACGCTGTACCACACAGTCGTGTTCCATGTGTGTGTGTGGAGATGGCTGTTTCCCAGGAACATTGTACCACACAGTCGTGTTCCATGTGTTCCGTGTGTGTGTGCGGAGATGGCTGTTTCCCAGGAACGCTGTACCACGCTGTCGTGTTCCATGTGTGTGTGTGTGTGTGTGTGTGGAGATGGCTGTTTCCTATGAACACTGTACCACACAGTCGTGTTCCGTGTGTGTGTGTGTGTGTGCGGAGATGTCTGTTTCCCAGTAACGCTGTGCCGCACAGTTATGTTCCGTGTGTGTGTGTGTGCGGAGATGGCTGTTTCCCAGGAACATTTTACCACACCTTTGTGTTCTGTGTGTGTTTGGAGGTGGCTGTTTCCCAGGAACGCTGTACCACACAGTCGTGTTCCATGTGTGTGTGTGCGTGTGTGTGTGTGTGGAGATGGCTGTTTCCCAGGAACGCTGTACCACGCTGTCGTGTTCCATGTGTGTGTGTGTGTGTGTGTGTGTGTGTGGAGATGGCTGTCTCCCTGGAACGCTGTACCACACAATCGTGTTCCGTGTGTGTGTGTGTGTGTGTGTGTGCGCGCGGAGATGTCTGTTTCCCAGGAACACTGTACCACACAGTCGTGTTCTGTGTGTGTGTGTGGAGATGGCTGTTTCTCAGGAACGCTGTACCACACAGTCATGTTCCGTGTGTGTGTGTGTGTGTGGAGATGGCTGTTTCCCTGGAATGCTGTACCACACAGTCGTGTTCCGTGTGTGTGTGCGTGTGTGGAGATGTCTGTTTCCCAGGAACGCCGTACAACACAGTCGTGTTCCATGTGTGTGCGTGTGTGGAGATGTCTGTTTCCCAGGAATGCTGTACCACACAGTCGTGTTCCGTGTGTGTGTGTGTGGAGATGTCTGTTTCCCAGGAACGCTGTACCACACAGTCGTGTTCCATGTGTGTGTGTGTTTGCGGAGGTGTCTGTTTCCCAGGAACGCTGTGCCACACATTCGTGTTCCGTGTGTGTGTGTGCGTGTGCGAAGATGTCTGTTTCCCAGGAACGCTGTACCACACAGTCGTGTTCCGTGTGTGTGCGTGTGCGGAGATGTCTGTTTCCCAGGAACGCTGTACCACACAGTCTGTTCCATGGCTGTGTATATGTGTGCGGAGATGTCTGTTTCCCAGGAACGCTGTACCACACAGTCGTGTTCCTTGTGTGTGTGTGTGTGTGTGTGTGTGTGCGTGTGCGGAGATGGCTGTTTCCCAGGACGCTGTACCACACAGTCGTGTTCCGTGTGTGTGTGTGGAGATGTCTGTTTCCCTGGAACGCTGTAACACACAGTCGTGTTCCATATGTGTGTGTGCGTGTGCGAAGATGGCTGTTTCCCAGTAACTCTGTGCCGCACAGTCGTATTCCGTGTCTGTGTGTGTAGACGTCTGTTTCCCTGGAACGCTGTACCACACAGTCGTGTTCCATGTGTGTGTGCTTGTGCGGAGATGGCTGTTTCCCAGGAACATTGTACCACACAGTCGTGTTCCGTGTGTGTGTGTGTGCGTGGCGATGGCTGTTTCCCAGGAACGCTGTACCACACAGTCGTGTTCCGTGTGTGTGTGTGTGTGTGGAGATGTCTGTTTCCCAGGAATGCTGTACCACACAGTCGTGTTCCGTGTGTGTGTGTGTGTGTGTGTGCGGAGATGTCTGTTTCCCAGTAACGCTGTACAACACAGTCATGTTCCATGTGTGTGCATGTGCGGAGATGTCTGTTTCCCAGGAACGCTGTACCACACAGTCGTGTTCCGTGTTCCCTGTGTGTGTGCGGAGATGTCTGTTTCCCAGGAACACTGTACCACACAGTCGTGTTCTGTATGTGTGTGTGCGTGTGCAGAGATGGCTGTTTCCCAGGAACGCTGTACCACACAGTCGTGTTCCGTGTGTGTGTGTGTGTGTGTGTGTGTGCGGAGATGGCTGTTTCCCAGGAACGCTGTACCACACAGTCGTGTTCCGTGTGTGTGTGTGTGGAGATGACTGTTTCCCTGGAACGCTGTACCACACAGTCATGTTCCGTGTGTGTGTGTGTGCGTGGAGATGTATGATTCCTGGAACGCTGTACCACACAGTCGTGTTCCGTGTGTGTGTGTGTGTGTGTGTGCAGAGATGGCTGTTTCCCAGGAACGCTGTACCACACAGTCGTGTTCCATGTGTGTGTGTGGAGTTGTCTGTTTCCCAGGAACGCTGTACCACACAGTCGTGTTCCGTGTATGTGTGTGTGTGTGTGTGTGTGCGTGTGCGGAGATGTCTGTTTCCCAGGAATGCTGTACCACACAGTCGTGTTCCATGTGTGTGTGTGTGTGTGTGTGTGTGTGCGGAGATGTCTGTTTCCCAGGAACGCTGTACCACACAGTCGTGTTCCATGAGTGTGTGTGTGCGCGGAGATGGCTGTTTTCCAGGAACGCTGTACCACACAGTCGTGTTCCGTGTGTGTGTGTGTGCGGAGATGTCTGTTTCCCAGGAACGCTGTACCACACAGTCGTGTTCCGTGTGCGTGTGTGTGTGTGGAGATGGCTGTTTCCCAGGAACGCTGTACCACACAGTCGTGTTCCATGTGTTCCGTGTGTGTGTGCGTAGATGGCTGTTTCCCAGGAACGCTGTACCACACAGTCGTGTTCTGTGTGTGTGTGTCGAGATGGCTGTTTCCCAGGAACACTGTACCACACAGTCGTGTTCCGTGTGTGTGTGTGTGTGTGTGCGTGTGCGGAGATGGCTGTTTCCCAGGAACGCTGTACCACACAGTTGTGTTCCGTGTGTATGTGTGGAGGTGTCTGTTTCCCAGGAACGCTGTACCACACAGTCTGTTCCATGGCTGTGTATATGTGTGCGGAGATGTCTGTTTCCCAGGAACGCTGTACCACACAGTCGTGTTCCTTGTGTGTGTGTGTGTGTGTGTGTGTGTGTGTGCGTGTGCGGAGATGGCTGTTTCCCAGGACGCTGTACCACACAGTCGTGTTCCGTGTGTGTGTGTGGAGATGTCTGTTTCCCTGGAACGCTGTAACACACAGTCGTGTTCCATATGTGTGTGTGCGTGTGCGAAGATGGCTGTTTCCCAGTAACTCTGTGCCGCACAGTCGTGTTCCGTGTCTGTGTGTGCAGACGTCTGTTTCCCTGGAACGTTGTACCACAGAGTCGTGTTCCGTGTGTGTGTGCGTGTGTGGAGATGGCTGTCTCCCTGGAACGCTGTACCACACAGTCGTGTTCCGTGTGTGTGTGTGTTCCGTGTGTGTGTGCGGAGATGTCTGTTTCCCAGGAACACTGTACCACACAGTCGTGTTCCGCGTGTGTGGAGATGGCTGTTTCCCAGGAACGCTGTACCACACAGTCGTGTTCCGTGTGTGTGTGTGTGTGTGTGTGGAGATGGCTGTTTCCCTGGAACGCTGTACCACACAGTCGTGTTCCGTGTGTGTGTGTGTGTGTGTGTGTGTGTGTGTGTGTGGAGATGGCTGTCTCCCTGGAACGCTATACCACACAGTCGTGTTCCGTGTGTGTGTGTGTGTGTGTGTGTGTGTGTGTGTGTGTGCGGAGATGTCTGTTTCCCAGGAACACTGTACCACACAGTCGTGTCCCGTGTGTGTGTGTAGAGATGGCTGTTTCCCAGGAACGCTGTACCACACAGTCGTGTTCCGTGTGTGTGTGTGTGGAGATGGCTGTTTCCCAGGAACGCTGTACCACACAGTCGTGTTCCGTGTGTGTATGTGTGTGTGTGGAGATGGCTGTTTCCCTGGGAGGCTGTACCACACAGTCGTGTTCCGTGTGTGTGTGTGTGTGTGTATGTGCGCAGAGATGGCTGTTTCCCAGGAACGCAGTACCACACAGTCGTGTTCCGTGTGTGTGTGTGCGTGGAGATGGCTGTTTCCCAGGAACGCTGTACCACACAGTCGTGTTCCGTGTGTGTGTGTGTGTGTGGAGATGTCTGTTTCCCAGGAACGCCGTACCACACAGTCGTGTTCCGTGTGTGTGTGCGGAGATGGCTGTTTCCCAGGAACGCTGTAGCACACAGTCGTGTTCCGTATGGGTGTGTGTGTGTGCCGAGATGGCCGTTTCCCTGGAACGCTGTACCACACAGTCGTGTTCCATGTGTGTGTGTGGAGATGGCTGTTTCCCAGGAACATTGTACCACACAGTCGTGTTCCATGTGTTCCGTGTGTGTGTGCGGAGATGGCTGTTTCCCAGGAACGCTGTACCACGCTGTCGTGTTCCATGTGTGTGTGTGTGTGTGTGTGTGGAGATGGCTGTTTCCTATGAACACTGTACCAAACAGTCGTGTTCCGTGTGTGTGTGTGTGTGTGCGGAGATGTCTGTTTCCCAGTAACGCTGTGCCGCACAGTTATGTTCCGTGTGTGTGTGTGTGCGGAGATGGCTGTTTCCCAGGAACATTTTACCACACCTTTGTGTTCTGTGTGTGTTTGGAGGTGGCTGTTTCCCAGGAACGCTGTACCACACAGTCGTGTTCCATGTGTGTGTGTGCGTGTGTGTGTGTGTGGAGATGGCTGTTTCCCAGGAACGCTGTACCACGCTGTCGTGTTCCATGTGTGTGTGTGTGTGTGTGTGTGTGTGTGGAGATGGCTGTCTCCCTGGAACGCTGTACCACACAATCGTGTTCCGTGTGTGTGTGTGTGTGTGTGTGTGTGCGCGCGGAGATGTCTGTTTCCCAGGAACACTGTACCACACAGTCGTGTTCTGTGTGTGTGTGTGGAGATGGCTGTTTCTCAGGAACGCTGTACCACACAGTCATATTCCGTGTGTGTGTGTGTGTGTGGAGATGGCTGTTTCCCTGGAATGCTGTACCACACAGTCGTGTTCCGTGTGTGTGTGTGCGTGGAGATGGCTGTTTCCCAGGAACGCTGTACCACACAGTCGTGTTCCGTGTGTGTGGGTGGGGATGGCTGTTTCCCAGGAACGCTGTACCACACAGTCATGTTCCGTGTGTGTGTGTGTTTGTGTGTATGTGCTGAGATGGCGGTTTCCCAGGAACGCTGTACCACACAGTCGTGTTCCGTGTGTGTGTGCGTGTGTGGAGATGTCTGTTTCCCAGGAACGCCGTACAACACAGTCGTGTTCCATGTGTGTGCGTGTGTGGAGATGTCTGTTTCCCAGGAATGCTGTACCACACAGTCGTGTTCCGTGTGTGTGTGTGTGGAGATGTCTGTTTCCCAGGAACGCTGTACCACACAGTCGTGTTCCATGTGTGTGTGTTTTTGCGGAGGTGTCTGTTTCCCAGGAACGCTGTGCCACACATTCGTGTTCCGTGTGTGTGTGTGCGTGTGCGAAGATGTCTGTTTCCCAGGAACGCTGTACCACACAGTCGTGTTCCGTGTGTGTGCGTGTGCGGAGATGTCTGTTTCCCAGGAACGCTGTACCACACAGTCTGTTCCATGGCTGTGTATATGTGTGCGGAGATGTCTGTTTCCCAGGAACGCTGTACCACACAGTCGTGTTCCTTGTGTGTGTGTGTGTGTGTGTGTGTGTGCGTGTGCGGAGATGGCTGTTTCCCAGGACGCTGTACCACACAGTCGTGTTCCGTGTGTGTGTGTGGAGATGTCTGTTTCCCTGGAACGCTGTAACACACAGTCGTGTTCCATATGTGTGTGTGCGTGTGCGAAGATGGCTGTTTCCCAGTAACTCTGTGCCGCACAGTCGTATTCCGTGTCTGTGTGTGTAGACGTCTGTTTCCCTGGAACGCTGTACCACACAGTCGTGTTCCATGTGTGTGTGCTTGTGCGGAGATGGCTGTTTCCCAGGAACATTGTACCACACAGTCGTGTTCCGTGTGTGTGTGTGTGCGTGGCGATGGCTGTTTCCCAGGAACGCTGTACCACACAGTCGTGTTCCGTGTGTGTGTGTGTGTGTGGAGATGTCTGTTTCCCAGGAATGCTGTACCACACAGTCGTGTTCCGTGTGTGTGTGTGTGTGTGTGTGCGGAGATGTCTGTTTCCCAGTAACGCTGTACAACACAGTCATGTTCCATGTGTGTGCATGTGCGGAGATGTCTGTTTCCCAGGAACGCTGTACCACACAGTCGTGTTCCGTGTTCCCTGTGTGTGTGCGGAGATGTCTGTTTCCCAGGAACACTGTACCACACAGTCGTGTTCTGTATGTGTGTGTGCGTGTGCAGAGATGGCTGTTTCCCAGGAACGCTGTACCACACAGTCGTGTTCCGTGTGTGTGTGTGTGTGTGTGTGTGTGCGGAGATGGCTGTTTCCCAGGAACGCTGTACCACACAGTCGTGTTCCGTGTGTGTGTGTGTGGAGATGACTGTTTCCCTGGAACGCTGTACCACACAGTCATGTTCCGTGTGTGTGTGTGTGCGTGGAGATGTATGATTCCTGGAACGCTGTACCACACAGTCGTGTTCCGTGTGTGTGTGTGTGTGTGTGTGCAGAGATGGCTGTTTCCCAGGAACGCTGTACCACACAGTCGTGTTCCGTGTGTGTGTGGAGTTGTCTGTTTCCCAGGAACGCTGTACCACACAGTCGTGTTCCGTGTATGTGTGTGTGTGTGTGTGTGTGCGTGTGCGGAGATGTCTGTTTCCCAGGAATGCTGTACCACACAGTCGTGTTCCATGTGTGTGTGTGTGTGTGTGTGTGTGTGTGTGCGGAGATGTCTGTTTCCCAGGAACGCTGTACCACACAGTCGTGTTCCATGAGTGTGTGTGTGCGCGGAGATGGCTGTTTTCCAGGAACGCTGTACCACACAGTCGTGTTCCGTGTGTGTGTGTGTGCGGAGATGTCTGTTTCCCAGGAACGCTGTACCACACAGTCGTGTTCCGTGTGCGTGTGTGTGTGTGGAGATGGCTGTTTCCCAGGAACGCTGTACCACACAGTCGTGTTCCATGTGTTCCGTGTGTGTGTGCGTAGATGGCTGTTTCCCAGGAACGCTGTACCACACAGTCGTGTTCTGTGTGTGTGTGTCGAGATGGCTGTTTCCCAGGAACACTGTACCACACAGTCGTGTTCCGTGTGTGTGTGTGTGTGTGTGCGTGTGCGGAGATGGCTGTTTCCCAGGAACGCTGTACCACACAGTTGTGTTCCGTGTGTATGTGTGGAGGTGTCTGTTTCCCAGGAACGCTGTACCACACAGTCTGTTCCATGGCTGTGTATATGTGTGCGGAGATGTCTGTTTCCCAGGAACGCTGTACCACACAGTCGTGTTCCTTGTGTGTGTGTGTGTGTGTGTGTGTGTGTGTGTGCGTGTGCGGAGATGGCTGTTTCCCAGGACGCTGTACCACACAGTCGTGTTCCGTGTGTGTGTGTGGAGATGTCTGTTTCCCTGGAACGCTGTAACACACAGTCGTGTTCCATATGTGTGTGTGCGTGTGCGAAGATGGCTGTTTCCCAGTAACTCTGTGCCGCACAGTCGTGTTCCGTGTCTGTGTGTGTAGACGTCTGTTTCCCTGGAACGCTGTACCACACAGTCGTGTTCCATGTATGTGTGCGTGTGCGGAGATGGCTGTTTCCCAGGAACATTGTACCACACAGTCGTGTTCCGTGTGTGTGTGTGGAGATGGCTGTTTCCCAGGAACGCTGTACCACACAGTCGTGTTCCGTGTGTGTGTGCGGAGATGTGTGTTTCCCAGGAACGCTGTACCACACAGTCGTGTTCCGTGTGTGTGCGTGTGCGGAGATGTCTGTTTCCCAGGAACATTGTACCACACCTTTGTGTTCTGTGTGTGTGTGGAGATGGCTGTTTCCCAGGAACACTGTACCACACAGTCGTGTTCCGTGTGTGTGTGTGTGTGTGCGGAAATGTCTGTTTCCCAGTAACGCTGTACCACACAGTCGTGTTCCATGTGTGTGCGTGTGCGGAGATGTGTGTTTCCCAGGAACGCTGTACCACACAGTCGTGTTCCGTGTGTGTTCGTGTGCGGAGATGGCGGTTTCCCAGGAACGCTGTACCACACAGTCGTGTTCCGTGTGTGTGTGCGTGTGCGGAGATGTCTGTTTCCCAGGAACGCTGTACAACACAGTCGTGTTCCATGTGTGTGCGTGTGCGGAGATGTCTGTTTCCCAGGAACGCTGTACCACACAGTCGTGTTCCGTGTGTGTGTGTGTGGAGATGTCTGTTTCCCAGGAACGCTGTACCACACAGTCGTGTTCCATGTGTGTGTGTGTGGAGATGTCTGTTTCCCAGGAACGCTGTACCACACATTTTTGTTCCGTGTGTGTGTGTGCGTGTGCGAAGATGGCTGTTTCCCAGGAACGCTGTACCACACAGTCGTGTTCCGTGTGTGTGTGTGTGTGTGTGCGTGTGCCGAGATGTCTGTTTCCCAGGAACGCTGTAGCACACAGTCTGTTCCATGGCTGTGTACATGTGTGCGGAGATGTCTGTTTCCCAGGAACGCTGTACCACACAGTCGTGTTCCGTGTTTGTGTGTGTGTGTGTGTGTGTGCGTGTGCGGAGATGGCAGTTTCCCAGGACGCTGTACCACACAGTCGTGTTCCCTGTGTGTGTGTGGAGATGTCTGTTTCCCTGGAATGCTGTAACACACAGTCGTGTTCCATATGTGTGTGTGCATGTGCGAAGATGGCTGTTTCCCAGTAACTCTGTGCCGCACAGTCGTGTTCCGTGTCTGTGTGTGTAGACGTCTGTTTCCCTGGAACGCTGTACCACACAGTCGTGTTCCGTGTGTGTGTGTGCGTGGAGATGGCTGTTTCCCAGGAACGCTGTACCACACAGTCGTGTTCCGTGTGTGTGTGTGTGTGTGTGGAGATGTCTGTTTCCCAGGAACGCTGTACCACACAGTCGTGTTCCATGTGTGTGTGTGTGTGTGTGTGCGGAGATGTCTGTTTCCCAGTAACGCTGTACAACACAGTCAGGTTCCATGTGTGTGCATGTGCGGAGATGTCTGTTTCCCAGGAATGCTGTACCACACAGTCGTGTTCCGTGTTCCCTGTGTGTATGCGGAGATGTCTGTTTCCCAGGAACGCTGTACCACACAGTCGTGTTCCGTGTGTGTGTGTGGGGGGAGATGGCTGTTTCCCAGGAACGCTGTACCACACAGTCGTGTTCCGTGTGTGTGTGTGGAGATGACTGTTTCCCAGGAACGCTGTACCACACAGTCGTGTTTCTTGTGTGTGTGTGGAGATGACTGTTTCCCAGGAACGCTGTACCACACAGTCATGTTCCGTGTGTGTGTGTGTGCGTGCAGATGTATGTTTCCTGGAATGCTGTACCACACAGTCGTGTTCCATGTGTGTGTGTGTGTGTGTGCAGAGATGGCTGTTTCCCAGGAACGCTGTACCACACAGTCGTGTTCCGTGTGTGTGTGCGGAGTTGTCTGTTTCCCAGGAACGCTGTACCGCACAGTCGTGTTCCGTGTATGTGTGTGTGTGTGTGTGTGTGTGTGCGGAGATGTCTGTTTCCCAGGAACGCTGTACCACACAGTCGTGTTCCATGAGTGTGTGTGTGTGCACGGAGATGGCTGTTTTCCAGGAACGCTGTACCACACAGTCGTGTTCCGTGTGTGTGTGTGTGCGGAGATGTCTGTTTCCCAGGAACGCTGTACCACACAGTCGTGTTCCGTGGGCTTGTGCGGAGTTGTCTGTTTCCCAGGAATGCTGTACCACACAGTCGTGTACCATGTGTGTGTGTGTGTGTGCGGAGATGTCTGTTTCCCAGGAATGCTGTACCACACAGTCGTGTACCATGTGTGTGTGTGTGTGTGCGGAGATGTCTGTTTCCCAGGAACGCTGTACCACACAGTCGTGTTCCGTGTGTGTGTGTGGAGATGTCTGCTTCCCTGGAACGCTGTAACACACAGTCGTGTTCCATATGTGCGTGTGCGTGTGCGAAGATGGCTGTTTCCCAGTAACTCTGTGCCGCACAGTCGTGTTCCGTGTCTGTGTGTGTAGACGTCTGTTTCCCTGGAACACTGTACCACACAGTCGTGTTCCATGTGTGTGTGCGTGTGCGGAGATGGCTGTTTCCCAGGAACATTGTACCACACAGTCGTGTTCCGTGTGTGTGTGTGGAGATGGCTGTTTCCCAGGAACGCTGTACCACACAGTCGTGATCCGTGTGTGTGTGTGTGTGTGTGCGGTGATGTCTGTTTCCCAGGAACACTGTACCACACAGTCGTGTTCCGTGTGTGTGTGTGGAGATGGCTGTTTCCCAGGAACGCTGTACCACACAGTCGTGTTCCGTGTGTGTGTGTGTGTGTGTGTGTGTGGAGTTGGCCGTTTCCCTGGAATGCTGTACCACACAGTCGTGTTCCGTGTGTGTGTGTGCGTGGAGATGGCTGTTTCCCAGGAACGCTGTACCACACAGTCGTGTTCCGTGTGTGTGTGTGTGTGTGTGGAGATGTCTGTTTCCCAGGAACGCTGTACCACACAGTCGTGTTCCGTGTGTGTGTGTGTGTGTGTGTGCGGAGATGTCTGTTTCCCAGTAACGCTGTACAACACAGTCGTGTTCCATGTGTGTGCATCTGCGGAGATGTCTGTTTCCCAGGAACGCTGTACCACACAGTCGTGTTCCGTGTTCCCTGTGTGTGCGCGGAGATATCTGTTTCCCAGGAACGCTGTACCACACAGTCGTCTTCCATGTGTGTGTGTGTGTCTGCGGAGTTGTCTGTTTCCCAGGAACGCTGTACCACACAGTCGTGTTCCGTGTGCGTGTGTGTGTGTGGAGATGGCTGTTTCCCAGGAACGCTGTACCACACAGTCGTGTTCCATGTGTTCCGTGTGTGTGTGCGGAGATGGCTGTTTCCATGGAACGCTGTACCACACAGTCGTGTTCCGTGTGTGTGTGTGCGTGCGTGTGTGTTGTGGAGATGGCTGTTTCCCAGGAACACTGTACCGCACAGTCGTGTTCCGTGTGTGTGTGTGTGTGTGTGTGTGTGTGTGTGTGTGGGGAGATGACTGTTTCCCAGGAACACTGTACCACACAGTCGTGTTCCGTGTGTGCGTGTGTGTGTGCGGAGATGTCTGTTTCCCAGTAACTCTGTGCCGCACAGTCGTGTTCCGTGTGTGTGTGCGGAGATGTGTGTTTCCCAGGAACGCTGTACCACACAGTCGTGTTCCGTGTGTGCGCGTGTGCGGAGATGATTGTTTCCCAGGAACATTGTACCACACCTTTGTGTTCTGTGTGTGTGTGGAGATGGCTGTTTCCCAGGAACGCTGTACCACACAGTCGTGTTCCGTGTGTGTGTGTGTGTGTGTGGAGATGGCTGTTTCCCAGGAACGCTGTACCACACAGTCGTGTTCCGTGTGTGTGTGTGTGTGTGTGTATGTGTGTGTGTGTGTGTGTGTGTGTGGGTGTTTGCGGAGATGTCTTTTTCCCAGTAACGATGTACCACACAGTCGTGTTCCATGGGCTTTTGCGGAGTTGTCTGTTTCCCAGGAATGCTGTACCACACAGTCGTGTACCATGTGTGTGTGCGTGTGTGGAGATGTCTGTTTCCCAGGAACGCTGTACCACACAGTCGTCTTCCATGTGTGTGTGTGTGTCTGCGGAGTTGTCTGTTTCCCAGGAACGCTGTACCACACAGTCGTGTTCCGTGTGCGTGTGTGTGTGTGGAGATGGCTGTTTCCCAGGAACGCTGTACCACACAGTCGTGTTCCATGTGTTCCGTGTGTGTGTGCGGAGATGGCTGTTTCCCAGGAACGCTGTACCACACAGTCGTGTTTCGTGTGTGTGTGTGCGTGTGCAGAGATGGCTGTTTCCCAGGAACGCTGTACCACACAGTCGTGTTCCGTGTGTGTGTGCGTGGAGATGGCTGTTTTCCAGGAACGCTGTACCACACAGTCGTGTTCCGTGTGTGTGTGTGTGTGTGGAGATGTCTGTTTCCCAGGAATGCTGTACCACACAGTCGTGTTCCGTGTGTGTGTGTGTGTGTGTGTGTGTGCGGAGATGTCTGTTTCCCAATAACGCTGTACAACACAGTCGTGTTCCATGTGTGTGCATCTGCGGAGATGTCTGTTTCCCAGGAACGCTGTACCACACAGTCGTGTTCCGTGTTCCCTGTGTGTGCGCGGAGATATCTGTTTCCCAGGAACGCTGTACCACACAGTCGTCTTCCATGTGTGTGTGTGTGTCTGCGGAGTTGTCTGTTTCCCAGGAACGCTGTACCACACAGTCGTGTTCCGTGTGCGTGTGTGTGTGTGGAGATGGCTGTTTCCCAGGAACGCTGTACCACACAGTCGTGTTCCATGTGTTCCGTGTGTGTGTGCGGAGATGGCTGTTTCCATGGAACGCTGTACCACACAGTCGTGTTCCGTGTGTGTGTGTGCGTGCGTGTGTGTTGTGGAGATGGCTGTTTCCCAGGAACACTGTACCGCACAGTCGTGTTCCGTGTGTGTGTGTGTGTGTGTGTGTGTGTGTGTGTGGGGAGATGACTGTTTCCCAGGAACACTGTACCACACAGTCGTGTTCCGTGTGTGCGTGTGTGTGTGCGGAGATGTCTGTTTCCCAGTAACTCTGTGCCGCACAGTCGTGTTCCGTGTGTGTGTGCGGAGATGTGTGTTTCCCAGGAACGCTGTACCACACAGTCGTGTTCCGTGTGTGTGCGTGTGCGGAGATGGTTGTTTCCCAGGAACATTGTACCACACCTTTGTGTTCTGTGTGTGTGTGGAGATGGCTGTTTCCCAGGAACGCTGTACCACACAGTCGTGTTCCGTGTGTGTGTGTGTGTGTGTGGAGATGGCTGTTTCCCAGGAACGCTGTACCACACAGTCGTGTTCCGTGTGTGTGTGTGTGTGTGTGTATGTGTGTGTGTGTGTGTGTGTGTGTGGGTGTTTGCGGAGATGTTTTTTTCCCAGTAACGATGTACCACACAGTCGTGTTCCGTGGGCTTTTGCGGAGTTGTCTGTTTCCCAGGAATGCTGTACCACACAGTCGTGTACCATGTGTGTGTGCGTGTGTGGAGATGTCTGTTTCCCAGGAACGCTGTACCACACAGTCGTCTTCCATGTGTGTGTGTGTGTCTGCGGAGATGTCTGTTTCCCAGGAACGCTGTACCACACAGTCGTGTTCCGTGTGCGTGTGTGTGTGTGGAGATGGCTGTTTCCCAGGAATGCTGTACCACACAGTCGTGTTCCATGTGTTCCGTGTGTGTGTGCGGAGATGGCTGTTTCCCAGGAACGCTGTACCACACAGTCGTGTTTCGTGTGTGTGTGTGCGTGTGCAGAGATGGCTGTTTCCCAGGAACGCTGTACCACACAGTTGTGTTCCGTGTGTGTGTGTGTGTGTGTGTGTGTGTGTGGAGATGGCTGTTTCCCAGGAACACTGTACCACACAGTCGTGTTCCGTGTGTGTGTGTGTGTGTGCGGAGATGTCTGTTTCCCAGTAACTCTGTGCCGCACAGTCGTGTTCCGTGTGTGTGTGCGGAGATGTGTGTTTCCCAGGAACGCTGTACCACACAGTTGTGTTCCGTGTGTGTGCGTGTGCGGAGATGTCTGTTTCCCAGGAACATTGTACCACACCTTTGTGTTCTGTGTGTGTGTGGAGATGGCTGTTTACCAAGAACGCTGTACCACACAGTCGTGTTCCATGTGTGTGTGTGTGTGTGGAGATGGCTGTTTCCCAGGAACACTGTACCACACAGTCGTGTTCCGTGTGTGTGTGTGTGGAGATGGCTGTTAACGAGGAACGCTGTACCACACAGTCGTGTTCCGTGTGCGTGTGTGTGTGTGTGTGTATGTGCGCGGAGATGGCTGTTTCCCAGGAACGCTGTACCACACAGTCGTGTTCCGTGTGTGTGTGTGTGTGTGCGTGTGGAGATGGCTGTTTCCCTGGAACACTGTACCACACCGTCGTGTTCCGTGTGTGTGTGTGGGGAGATGGCTGTTTCCCAGGAACGTTGTACCACACAGTCGTGTTCCGTGTGTGTGTGTGTGGAGATGGCTGTTTCCCTGGAACGCTGTACCACACAGTCGTGTTCCGTGTGTGTGTGTGTGTGTGTGTGTGTGTGTGAGTGTGTGTGTGTGTGTGTGTGGAGATGGCTGTCTCCCTGGAATGCTGTACCACACAGTCGTGTTCCGTGTGTGTGTGTGCGGAAATGTCGGTTTCCCAGGAACAATGTACCACACAGTCGTGTTCCGTGTGTGTGTGTGTGGAGATGGCTGTTTCCCAGGAACGCTGTACCACACAGTCGTGTTCCATGTGTGTGTGTGTGGAGATGGCTGTTTCCCAGGAACGCTGTACCACACAGTCGTGTTCCGTGTGTGTGTGTGTGTGTGTGTGTGTGTGTGTGTGTGTGTGTGTGTGTGGAGATGGCTGTTTCCCTGGAACACTGTACCACACAGTCGTGTTCCTTGTGTGTGTGTATGGAGATGGCTGTTTCCCAGGAACGCTGTACCACACAGTCGTGTTCCGTGTTTGTGTGTGTGTGTGTGTGGAGATGGCTGTTTCCCTGGAACGCTGTACCACACAGTCGTGTTCCGTGTGTGTGTGTGTGTGTGTGTGTGTGTGTGTGTGTGTGTGTGGAGATGGCTGTCTCCCTGGAACGCTGTACTACACAGTCGTGTTCCGTGTGTGTGTGTGTGCGGAGATGTCTGTTTCCCAGGAACGCTGTACCACACAGTCGTGTTCCGTGGGCTTGTGCGGAGATGTCTGTTTCCCAGTAACGCTGTACAACACAGTCAGGTTCCATGTGTGTGCATGTGCGGAGATGTCTGTTTCCCAGGAATGCTGTACCACACAGTCGTGTTCCGTATTCCCTGTGTGTATGCGGAGATGTCTGTTTCCAGGAACGCTGTACCACACAGTCGTGTTCCGTGTGTGTGTGTGGAGATGACTGTTTCCCAGGAACGCTGTACCACACAGTCGTGTTTCTTGTGTGTGTGTGGAGATGACTGTTTCCCAGGAACGCTGTACCACACAGTCATGTTCCGTGTGTGTGTTTGTGCGTGCAGATGTATGTTTCCTGGAATGCTGTACCACACAGTCATGTTCAATGTGTGTGTGTGTGTGTGTGCAGAGATGGCTGTTTCCCAGGAACGCTGTACCACACAGTCGTGTTCCGTGTGTGTGTGCGGAGTTGTCTGTTTCCCAGGAACGCTGTACCACACAGTCGTGTTCCGTGTATGTGTGTGTGTGTGTGTGTGTGTGTGTGTGCGGAGATGTCTGTTTCCCAGGAACGCTGTACCACACAGTCGTGTTCCATGAGTGTGTGTGTGCACGGAGATGGCTGTTTTCCAGGAACGCTGTACCACACAGTCGTGTTCCGTGTGTGTGTGTGTGCGGAGATGTCTGTTTCCCAGGAACGCTGTACCACACAGTCGTGTTCCGTGGGCTTGTGCGGAGTTGTCTGTTTCCCAGGAATGCTGTACCACACAGTCGTGTTCCGTGTGTGTGTGTGTGTGTGCGGAGATGTCTGTTTCCCAGGAATGCTGTACCACACAGTCGTGTTCCATGTGTTCCGTGTGTGTGTGCGGAGATGGCTGTTTCCATGGAACGCTGTACCACACAGTCGTGTTCCGTGTGTGTGTGTGCGTGCGTGTGTGTTGTGGAGATGGCTGTTTCCCAGGAACACTGTACTGCACAGTCGTGTTCCGTGTGTGTGTGTGTGTGTGTGTGTGTGGGGAGATGGCTGTTTCCCAGGAACACTGTACCACACAGTCGTGTTCCGTGTGTGCGTGTGTGTGTGCGGACATGTCTGTTTCCCAGTAACTCTGTGCCGCACAGTCGTGTTCCGTGTGTGTGTGCGGAGATGTGTGTTTCCCAGGAACGCTGTACCACACAGTCGTGTTCCGTGTGTGTGCATGTGCGGAGATGGCTGTTTCCCAGGAACATTGTACCACACCTTTGTGTTCTGTGTGTGTGTGGAGATGGCTGTTTCCCAGGAACGCTGTACCACACAGTCGTGTTCCGTGTGTGTGTGTGGGGAGATGGCTGTTTCCCAGGAACGCTGTACCACACAGTCGTGTTCCGTGTGTGTGTGTGTGTGTGTGTGGAGATGGCTGTTTCCCAGGAACGCTGTACCACACAGTCGTGTTCCGTGTGTGTGTGTGTGTGTGTGTATGTGTGTGTGTGTGTGTGTGTGTGGGTGTTTGCGGAGATGTCTTTTTCCCAGTAACGCTGTACCACACAGTCGTGTTCCGTGGGCTTTTGCGGAGTTGTCTGTTTCCCAGGAATGCTGTACCACACAGTCGTGTACCATGTGTGTGTGCGTGTGTGGAGATGTCTGTTTCCCAGGAACGCTGTACCACACAGTCGTCTTCCATGTGTGTGTGTGTGTCTGCGGAGTTGTCTGTTTCCCAGGAACGCTGTACCACACAGTCGTGTTCCGTGTGCGTGTGTGTGTGTGGAGATGGCTGTTTCCCAGGAACGCTGTACCACACAGTCGTGTTCCATGTGTTCCGTGTGTGTGTGCGGAGATGGCTGTTTCCCAGGAACGCTGTACCACACAGTCGTGTTCCGTGTGTGTGTGTGCGTGTGCAGAGATGGCTGTTTCCCAGGAACGCTGTACCACACAGTCGTGTTCCGTGTGTGTGTGTGTGTGTGTGTGTGTGTGGAGATGGCTGTTTCCCAGGAACACTGTACCACACAGTCGTGTTCCGTGTGTGTGTGTGTGTGTGTGCGGAGATGTCTGTTTCCCAGTAACTCGGTGCCGCACAGTCGTGTTCCGTGTGTGTGTGCGGAGATGTGTGTTTCCCAGGAACGCTGTACCACACAGTCGTGTTCCGTGTGTGTGCGTGTGCGGAGATGTCTGTTTCCCAGGAACATTGTACCACACCTTTGTGTTCTGTGTGTGTGTGGAGATGGCTGTTTACCAGGAATGCTGTACCACACAGTTGTGTTCCATGTGTTCCGTGTGTGTGTGCGGAGATGGCTGTTTCCATGGAACGCTGTACCACACAGTCGTGTTCCGTGTGTGTGTGTGCGTGCGTGTGTGTTGTGGAGATGGCTGTTTCCCAGGAACACTGTACCGCACAGTCGTGTTCCGTGTGTGTGTGTGTGTGTGTGTGTGTGTGTGTGGGGAGATGGCTGTTTCCCAGGAACACTGTACCACACAGTCGTGTTCCGTGTGTGCGTGTGTGTGTGCGGAGATGTCTGTTTCCCAGTAACTCTGTGCCGCACAGTCGTGTTCCGTGTGTGTGTGCGGAGATGTGTGTTTCCCAGGAACGCTGTACCACACAGTCGTGTTCCGTATGTGTGCGTGTGCGGAGATGTCTGTTTCCCAGGAACATTGTACCACACCTTTGTGTTCTGTGTGTGTGTGGAGATGGCTGTTTCCCAGGAACGCTGTACCACACAGTCGTGTTCCGTGTGTGTGTGTGTGGGAAGATGGCTGTTTCCCAGGAACGCTGTACCACACAGTCGTGTTCCGTGTGTGTGTGTGTGTGTGTGTGGAGATGGCTGTTTCCCAGGAACGCTGTACCACACAGTCGTGTTCCGTGTGTGTGTGTGTGTGTGTGTATGTGTGTGTGGGTGTTTGCGGAGATGTCTTTTTCCCAGTAACGCTGTACCACACAGTCGTGTTCCGTGGGCTTTTGCGGAGTTGTCTGTTTCCCAGGAATGCTGTACCACACAGTCGTGTACCATGTGTGTGTGCGTGTGTGGAGATGTCTGTTTCCCAGGAACGCTGTACCACACAGTCGTCTTCCATGTGTGTGTGTGTGTCTGCGGAGTTGTCTGTTTCCCAGGAATGCTGTACCACACAGTCGTGTTCCGTGTGCGTGTGTGTGTGTGGAGATGGCTGTTTCCCAGGAACGCTGTACCACACAGTCGTGTTCCATGTGTTCCGTGTGTGTGTGCGGAGATGGCTGTTTCCCAGGAACGCTGTACCACACAGTCGTGTTCCGTGTGTGTGTGTGCGTGTGCAGAGATGGCTGTTTCCCAGGAACGCTGTACCACACAGTCGTGTTCCGTGTGTATGTGTGTGTGTGTGTGTGTGCGGAGATGTCTGTTTCCCAGGAACGCTGTACCACACAGTCGTGTTCCATAAGTGTGTGTGGCAACGGAGATGGCTGTTTTCCAGGAACGCTGTACCACACAGTCGTGTTCCGTGTGTGTGTGTGTGCGGAGATGTCTGTTTCCCAGGAACGCTGTACCACACAGTCGTGTTCCGTGGGCTTGTGCGGAGTTGTCTGTTTCCCAGGAATGCTGTACCACACAGTCGTGTACCATGTGTGTGTGTGTGTGTGTGTGGAGATGTCTGTTTCCCAGGAATGCTGTACCACACAGTCGTGTACCGTGTGTGTGTGTGTGTGTGCGGAGATGTCTGTTTCCCAGGAACGCTGTACCACACAGTCGTGTTCCGTGTGTGTGTGTGGAGATGTCTGTTTCCCTGGAACGCTGTAACACACAGTCGTGTTCCATATGTGCGTGTGCGTGTGCGAAGATGGCTGTTTCCCAGTAACTCTGTGCCGCACAGTCGTGTTCCGTGTCTGTGTGTGTAGACGTCTGTTTCCCTGGAACGCTGTACCACACAGTCGTGTTCCATGTGTGTGTGCGTGTGCGGAGATGGCTGTTTCCCAGCAACATTGTACCACACAGTCGTGTTCCGTGTGTGTGTGTGGAGATGGCTGTTTCCCAGGAACGCTGTACCACACAGTCGTGATCCGTGTGTGTGTGTGTGTGTGTGTCTGTGTGTGCGGTGATGTCTGTTTCCCAGGAACACTGTACCACACAGTCGTGTTCCGTGTGTGTGTGTGGAGATGGCTGTTTCCCAGGAACGCTGTACCACACAGTCGTGTTCCGTGTGTGTGTGTGTGTGTGTGTGGAGTTGGCCGTTTCCCTGGAATGCTGTACCACACAGTCGTGTTCCCTGTGTGTGCGCGGAGATATCTGTTTCCCAGGAACGCTGTACCACACAGTCGTCTTCCATGTGTGTGTGTGTGTCTGCGGAGTTGTCTGTTTCCCAGGAACGCTGTACCACACAGTCGTGTACCATGTGTGTGTGTGTGTGTGCGGAGATGTCTGATTCCCAGGAATGCTGTACCACACAGTCGTGTACCATGTGTGTGTGTGTGTGTGCGGAGATGTCTGTTTCCCAGGAACGCTGTACCACACAGTCGTGTTCCGTGTGTGTGTGTGGAGATGTCTGTTTCCCTGGAACGCTGTAACACACAGTCGTGTTCCATATGTGCGTGTGCGTGTGCGAAGATGGCTGTTTCCCAGTAACTCTGTGCCGCACAGTCGTGTTCCATGTCTGTGTGTGTAGACGTCTGTTTCCCTGGAACGCTGTACCACACAGTCGTGTTCCATGTGTGTGTGCGTGTGCGGAGATGGCTGTTTCCCAGGAACATTGTACCACACAGTCGTGTTCCGTGTGTGTGTGTGGAGATGGCTGTTTCCCAGGAACGCTGTACCACACAGTCGTGATCCGTGTGTGTGTGTGTGTGTGTGTGTGTGCGGTGATGTCTGTTTCCCAGGAACACTGTACCACACAGTCGTGTTCCGTGTGTGTGTGTGGAGATGGCTGTTTCCCAGGAACGCTGTACCACACAGTCGTGTTCCGTGTGTGTGTGTGTGTGTGTGTGGAGTTGGCCGTTTCCCTGGAATGCTGTACCACACAGTCGTGTTCCCTGTGTGTGCGCGGAGATATCTGTTTCCCAGGAACGCTGTACCACACAGTCGTCTTCCATGTGTGTGTGTGTGTCTGCGGAGTTGTCTGTTTCCCAGGAACGCTGTACCACACAGTCGTGTTCCGTGTGCGTGTGTGTGTGTGGAGATGGCTGTTTCCCAGGAACGCTGTACCACACAGTCGTGTTCCATGTGTTCCGTGTGTGTGTGCGGAGATGGCTGTTTCCATGGAACGCTGTACCACACAGTCGTGTTCCGTGTGTGTGTGTGCGTGCGTGTGTGTTGTGGAGATGGCTGTTTCCCAGGAACACTGTACCGCACAGTCGTGTTCCGTGTGTGTGTGTGTGTGTGTGTGGGGAGATGGCTGTTTCCCAGGAACACTGTACCACACAGTCGTGTTCCGTGTGTGCGTGTGTGTGCGGAGATGTCTGTTTCCCAGTAACTCTGTGCCGCACAGTCGTGTTCTGTGTGTGTGTGCGGAGATGTGTGTTTCCCAGGAACGCTGTACCACACAGTCGTGTTCCGTGTGTGTGCGTGTGCGGAGATGGCTGTTTCCCAGGAACATTGTACCACACCTTTGTGTTCTGTGTGTGTGTGGAGATGGCTGTTTCCCAGGAACGCTGTACCACACAGTCGTGTTCCGTGTGTGTGTGTGTGGGGAGATGGCTGTTTCCCAGGAACGCTGTACCACACAGTCGTGTTCCGTGTGTGTGTGTGTGTGTGTGTGTATGTGTGTGTGTGTGTGTGTGTGTGGGTGTTTGCAGAGATGTCTTTTTCCCAGTAACGCTGTACCACACAGTCGTGTTCCGTGGGCTTTTGCGGAGTTGTCTGTTTCCCAGGAATGCTGTACCACACAGTCGTGTACCATGTGTGTGTGCGTGTGTGGAGATGTCTGTTTCCCAGGAACGCTGTACCACACAGTCGTCTTCCATGTGTGTGTGTGTGTCTGCGGAGTTGTCTGTTTCCCAGGAACGCTGTACCACACAGTCGTGTTCCGTGTGCGTGTGTGTGTGTGGAGATGGCTGTTTCCCAGGAACGCTGTACCACACAGTCGTGTTCCATGTGTTCCGTGTGTGTGTGCGGAGATGGCTGTTTCCCAGGAACGCTGTACCACACAGTCGTGTTCCGTGTGTGTGTGTGCGTGTGCAGAGATGGCTGTTTCCCAGGAACGCTGTACCACACAGTCGTGTTCCATGTGTGTGTGTGTGTGTGTGTGTGTGTGTGGAGATGGCTGTTTCCCAGGAACACTGTACCACACAGTCGTGTTCCGTGTGTGTTTGTGTGTGTGCGGAGATGTCTGTTTCCCAGTAACTCTGTGCCGCACAGTCGTGTTCCGTGTGTGTGTGCGGAGATGTGTGTTTCCCAGGAACGCTGTACCACACAGTCGTGTTCCGTGTGTGTGCGTGTGCGGAGATGTCTGTTTCCCAGGAACATTGTACCACACCTTTGTGTTCTGTGTGTGTGTGGAGATGGCTGTTTACCAGGAACGCTGTACCACACAGTCGTGTTCCATGTGTGTGTGTGTGTGTGTGTGTGTGTGTGTGGAGATGGCTGTTTCCCAGGAACACTGTACCACACAGTCGTGTTCCGTGTGTGTGTGTGTGGAGATGGCTGTTTCCCAGGAACGCTGCACCACACAGTCGTGTTCCGTGTGCGTGTGTGTGTGTGTGTGTATGTGCGCGGAGATGGCTGTTTCCCAGGAACGCTGTACCACACAGTCGTGTTCCGTGTGTGTGTGTGTGTGCGTGTGGAGATGGCTGTTTCCCTGGAACACTGTACCACACAGTCGTGTTCCGTGTGTGTGTGTGGGGAGATGGCTGTTTCCCAGGAACGTTGTACCACACAGTCGTGTTCCGTGTGTGTGTGTGTGGAGATGGCTGTTTCCCTGGAACGCTGTACCACACAGTCGTGTTCCGTGTGTGTGTGTGTGTGTGTGTGTGTGAGTGTGTGTGTGTGTGTGTGTGTGTGTGGAGATGGCTGTCTCCCTGGAATGCTGTACCACACAGTCGTGTTCCGTGTGTGTGTGTGCGTGTGCGTGTGTGTGTGTGGAGATGGCTGTTTCCCAGGAACGCTGTACCACACAGTCGTGTTCCGTGTGTGTGTGTGTGGAGATGGCTGTTTCCCAGGAACGCTGTACCACACAGTCGTGTTCCGTGTGTGTGTGTGTGTGTGTGTGTGTGTGTGTGTGTGTGTGTGTGTGTGTGTGTGTGGAGATGGCTGTTTCCCTGGAACACTGTACCACACAGTCGTGTTCCTTGTGTGTGTGTATGGAGATGGCTGTTTCCCAGGAACGCTGTACCACACAGTCGTGTTCCGTGGGCTTGTGCGGAGTTGTCTGTTTCCCAGGAATGCTGTACCACACAGTCTTGTTCCGTGTGTGTGTGTGCGCGTAGATGTCTGTTTCCCAGGAACGCGGTACCACACAGTCGTGTACCATGTGTGTGTGTGTGTGTGCGGAGATGTCTGTTTCCCAGGAATGCTGTACCACACAGTCGTGTACCATGTGTGTGTGTGTGTGTGCGGAGATGTCTGTTTCCCAGGAACGCTGTACCACACAGTCGTGTTCCGTGTGTGTGTGTGGAGATGTCTGTTTCCCTGGAACGCTGTAACACACAGTCGTGTTCCATATGTGCGTGTGCGTGTGCGAAGATGGCTGTTTCCCAGTAACTCTGTGCCGCACAGTCGTGTTCCGTGTCTGTGTGTGTAGACGTCTGTTTCCCTGGAACGCTGTACCACACAGTCGTGTTCCATGTGTGTGTGCGTGTGCGGAGATGGCTGTTTCCCAGGAACATTGTACCACACAGTCGTGTTCCGTGTGTGTGTGTGGAGATGGCTGTTTCCCAGGAACGCTGTACCTCACAGTCGTGATCCGTGTGTGTGTGTGTGTGTGTGTGTGTGTGCGGTGATGTCTGTTTCCCAGGAACACTGTACCACACAGTCGTGTTCCGTGTGTGTGTGTGGAGATGGCTGTTTCCATGGAACGCTGTACCACACAGTCGTGTTCCGTGTGCGTGTGTGTGTGTGGAGTTGGCTGTTTCCCAGGAACGCTGTACCACACAGTCGTGTTCCATGTGTTCCGTGTGTGTGTGCGGAGATGGCTGTTTCCATGGAACGCTGTACCACACAGTCGTGTTCCGTGTGTGTGTGTGCGTGCGTGTGTGTTGTGGAGATGGCTGTTTCCCAGGAACACTGTACCGCACAGTCGTGTTCCGTGTGTGTGTGTGTGTGTGTGTGTGTGTGTGTGTGTGTGTGGAGATGGCTGTTTCCCAGGAACACTGTACCACACAGTCGTGTTCCGTGTGTGCGTGTGTGTGTGCGGACATGTCTGTTTCCCAGTAACTCTGTGCCGCACAGTCGTGTTCCGTGTGTGTGTGCGGAGATGTGTGTTTCCCAGGAACGCTGTACCACACAGTCGTGTTCCGTGTGTGTGCGTGTGCGGAGATGGCTGTTTCCCAGGAACATTGTACCACACCTTTGTGTTCTGTGTGTGTGTGGAGATGGCTGTTTCCCAGGAACGCTGTACCACACAGTCGTGTTCCGTGTGTGTGTGTGGGGAGATGGCTGTTTCCCAGGAACGCTGTACCACACAGTCGTGTTCCGTGTGTGTGTGTGGAGATGGCTGTTTCCCAGGAACGCTGTACCACACAGTCGTGTTCCGTGTGTGTGTGTGTGTGTGTGTATGTGTGTGTGTGTGTGTGTGTGTGTGTGGGTGTTTGCGGAGATGTCTTTTTCCCAGTAACGCTGTACCACACAGTCGTGTTCCGTGGGCTTTTGCGGAGTTGTCTGTTTCCCAGGAATGCTGTACCACACAGTCGTGTACCATGTGTGTGTGCGTGTGTGGAGATGTCTGTTTCCCAGGAACGCTGTACCACACAGTCGTCTTCCATGTGTGTGTGTGTGTCTGCGGAGTTGTCTGTTTCCCAGGAACGCTGTACCACACAGTCGTGTTCCGTGTGCGTGTGTGTGTGTGGAGATGGCTGTTTCCCAGGAACGCTGTACCACACAGTCGTGTTCCATGTGTTCCGTGTGTGTGTGCGGAGATGGCTGTTTCCCAGGAACGCTGTACCACACAGTCGTGTTCCGTGTGTGTGTGTGCGTGTGCAGAGATGGCTGTTTCCCAGGAACGCTGTACCACACAGTCGTGTTCCGTGTGTGTGTGTGTGTGTGTGTGTGTGTGGAGATGGCTGTTTCCCAGGAACACTGTACCACACAGTCGTGTTCCGTGTGTGTGTGTGTGTGTGCGGAGATGTCTGTTTCCCAGTAACTCTGTGCCGCACAGTCGTGTTCCGTGTGTGTGTGCGGAGATGTGTGTTTCCCAGGAACGCTGTACCACACAGTCGTGTTCCGTGTGTGTGCGTGTGCGGAGATGTCTGTTTCCCAGGAACATTGTACCACACCTTTGTGTTCTGTGTGTGTGTGGAGATGGCTGTTTACCAGGAACGCTGTACCACACAGTCGTGTTCCATGTGTGTGTGTGTGTGTGTGTTTGTGTGTGTGTGTGTGGAGATGGCTGTTTCCCAGGAACACTGTACCACACAGTCGTGTTCCGTGTGTGTGTGTGTGGAGATGGCTGTTTCCCAGGAACGCTGCACCACACAGTCGTGTTCCGTGTGCGTGTGTGTGTGTGTGTGTATGTGCGCGGAGATGGCTGTTTCCCAGGAACGCTGTACCACACAGTCGTGTTCCGTGTGTGTGTGTGTGTGCGTGTGGAGATGGCTGTTTCCCTGGAACACTGTACCACACAGTCGTGTTCCGTGTGTGTGTGTGGGGAGATGGCTGTTTCCCAGGAACGTTGTACCACACAGTCGTGTTCCGTGTGTGTGTGTGTGGAGATGGCTGTTTCCCTGGAACGCTGTACCACACAGTCGTGTTCCGTGTGTGTGTGTGTGTGTGTGTGTGTGAGTGTGTGTGTGTGTGTGTGTGTGGAGATGGCTGTCTCCCTGGAATGCTGTACCACACAGTCGTGTTCCGTGTGTGTGTGTGCGGAAATGTCGGTTTCCCAGGAACGCTGTACCACACAGTCGTGTTCCGTGTGTGTGTGTGTGGAGATGGCTGTTTCCCAGGAACGCTGTACCACACAGTCGTGTTCCGTGTGTGTGTGTGTGTGTGTGTGTGTGTGTGTGTGGAGATGGCTGTTTCCCTGGAACACTGTACCACACAGTCGTGTTCCTTGTGTGTGTGTATGGAGATGGCTGTTTCCCAGGAACGCTGTACCACACAGTCGTGTTCCGTGTTTGTGTGTGTGTGTGTGTGGAGATGGCTGTTTCCCTGGAACGCTGTACCACACAGTCGTGTTCCGTGTGTGTGTGTGTGTGTGTGTGTGTGTGTGTGTGTGGAGATGGCTGTCTCCCTGGAACGCTGTACTACACAGTCGTGTTCCGTGTGTGTGTGTGTGCGGAGATGTCTGTTTCCCAGGAACGCTGTACCACACAGTCGTGTTCCGTGGGCTTGTGCGGAGATGTCTGTTTCCCAGTAACGCTGTACAACACAGTCAGGTTCCATGTGTGTGCATGTGCGGAGATGTCTGTTTCCCAGGAATGCTGTACCACACAGTCGTGTTCCGTGTTCCCTGTGTGTATGCGGAGATGTCTGTTTCCCAGGAACGCTGTACCACACAGTCGTGTTCCGTGTGTGTGTGTGGGGGGAGATGGCTGTTTCCCAGGAACGCTGTACCACACAGTCGTGTTCCGTGTGTGTGTGTGGAGATGACTGTTTCCCAGGAACGCTGTACCACACAGTCGTGTTTCTTGTGTGTGTGTGGAGATGACTGTTTCCCAGGAACGCTGTACCACACAGTCATGTTCCGTGTGTGTGTGTGCGTGCAGATGTATGTTTCCTGGAATGCTGTACCACACAGTCGTGTTCCATGTGTGTGTGTGTGTGTGTGTGCAGAGATGGCTGTTTCCCAGGAACGCTGTACCACACAGTCGTGTTCCGTGTGTGTGTGCGGAGTTGTCTGTTTCCCAGGAACGCTGTACCACACAGTCGTGTTCCGTGTATGTGTGTGTGTGTGTGTGTGTGCGGAGATGTCTGTTTCCCAGGAACGCTGTACCACACAGTCGTGTTCCATGAGTGTGTGTGTGCACGGAGATGGCTGTTTTCCAGGAACGCTGTACCACACAGTCGTGTTCCGTGTGTGTGTGTGTGCGGAGATGTCTGTTTCCCAGGAACGCTGTACCACACAGTCGTGTTCCGTGGGCTTGTGCGGAGTTGTCTGTTTCCCAGGAATGCTGTACCACACAGTCGTGTACCATGTGTGTGTGTGTGTGTGCGGAGATGTCTGTTTCCCAGGAATGCTGTACCACACAGTCGTGTACCATGTGTGTGTGTGTGTGTGCGGAGATGTCTGTTTCCCAGGAACGCTGTACCACACAGTCGTGTTTCGTGTGTGTGTGTGGAGATGTCTGTTTCCCTGGAATGCTGTAACACACAGTCGTGTTCCATATGTGCGTGTGCGTGTGCGAAGATGGCTGTTTCCCAGTAACTCTGTGCCGCACAGTCGTGTTCCGTGTCTGTGTGTGTAGACGTCTGTTTCCCTGGAACGCTGTACCACACAGTCGTGTTCCATGTGTGTGTGCGTGTGCGGAGATGGCTGTTTCCCAGGAACATTGTACCACACAGTCGTGTTCCGTGTGTGTGTGTGGAGATGGCTGTTTCCCAGGAACGCTGTACCACACAGTCGTGATCCGTGTGTGTGTGTGTGTGTGTGTGTGTGTGCGGTGATGTCTGTTTCCCAGGAACACTGTACCACACAGTCGTGTTCCGTGTGTGTGTGTGGAGATGGCTGTTTCCCAGGAACGCTGTACCACACAGTCGTGTTCCGTGTGTGTGTGTGTGTGTGTGTGGAGTTGGCCGTTTCCCTGGAATGCTGTACCACACAGTCGTGTTCCGTGTGTGTGTGTGCGTGGAGATGGCTGTTTCCCAGGAACGCTGTACCACACAGTCGTGTTCCGTGTGTGTGTGTGTGTGTGTGGAGATGTCTGTTTCCCAGGAACGCTGTACCACACAGTCGTGTTCCGTGTGTGTGTGTGTGTGTGTGTGCGGAGATGTCTGTTTCCCAGTAACGCTGTACAACACAGTCGTGTTCCATGTGTGTGCATCTGCGGAGATGTCTGTTTCCCAGGAACGCTGTACCACACAGTCGTGTTCCATGTTCCCTGTGTGTGCGCGGAGATATCTGTTTCCCAGGAACGCTGTACCACACAGTCGTGTTCCGTGTGTGTGCGTGTGCGGAGATGTCTGTTTCCCAGGAACATTGTACCACACCTTTGTGTTCTGTGTGTGTGTGGAGATGGCTGTTTACCAGGAACGCTGTACCACACAGTCGTGTTCCATGTGTGTGTGTGTGTGTGTGTGTGTGTGTGTGTGTGTGTGTGTGGAGATGGCTGTTTCCCAGGAACACTGTACCACACAGTCGTGTTCCGTGTGTGTGTGTGTGGAGATGGCTGTTTCCCAGGAACGCTGTACCACACGGTCGTGTTCCGTGTGCGTGTGTGTGTGTGTGTGTATGTGCGCGGAGATGGCTGTTTCCCAGGAACGCTGTACCACACAGTCGTGTTCCGTGTGTGTGTGTGTGTGCGTGTGGAGATGGCTGTTTCCCTGGAACACTGTACCACACAGTCGTGTTCCGTGTGTGTGTGTGGGGAGATAGCTGTTTCCCAGGAACGTTGTACCACACAGTCGTGTTCCGTGTGTGTGTGTGTGGAGATGGCTGTTTCCCTGGAACGCTGTACCACACAGTCGTGTTCCGTGTGTGTGTGTGTGTGTGTGTGTGTGTGGAGATGGCTGTCTCCCTGGAATGCTGTACCACACAGTCGTGTTCCGTGTGTGTGTGTGCGGAAATGTCGGTTTCCCAGGAACAATGTACCACACAGTCGTGTTCCGTGTGTGTGTGTGGAGATGGCTGTTTCCCAGGAACGCTGTACCACACAGTCGTGTTCCGTGTGTATGTGTGTGGAGATGGCTGTTTCCCAGGAACGCTGTACCACACAGTCGTGTTCCGTGTGTGTGTGTGTGTGTGTGTGTGTGTGTGTGTGTGTGTGTGTGTGTGGGTGTGTGTGGAGATGGCTGTTTCCCTGGAACGCTGTACTACACAGTCGTGTTCCGTGTGTGTGTGTGTGTGGAGATGTCTGTTTCCCAGGAACACTGTACCACACAGTCGTGTTCCTTGTGTGTGTGTATGGAGATGGCTGTTTCCCAGGAACGCTGTACCACACAGTCGTGTTCCGTGTTTGTGTGTGTGTGTGTGTGGAGATGGCTGTTTCCCTGGAACGCTGTACCACACAGTCGTGTTTTGTGTGTGTGTGTGTGTGTGTGTGTGTGTGGAGATGGCTGTCTCCCTGGAACGCTGTACTACACAGTCGTGTTCCGTGTGTGTTTGTGTGTGGAGATGTCTGTTTCCCAGGAACACTGTACCACACAGTCGTGTTCCGTGTGTGTGTGTGTGGAGATGGCTGTTTCCCTGGATCGCTGTACCACACAGTGGTGTTCCGTGTGTGTGTGTGTGGAGATGGCTGTTTCCCAGGAACGCTGTACCACACAGTCATGTTCCGTGTGTGTGTGTGTGTGTGGAGATGGCTGTTTCCCTGGGAGGCTGTACCACACAGTCGTGTTCCGTGTGTGTGTGTGCGTGGAGATGGCTGTTTCCCAGGAACGCTGTACCACACAGTCGTGTTCCGTGTTTGTGTGTGTGTGTGGAGATGTCTGTTTCCCAGGAACGCTGTACCACACAGTCGTGTTCCGTGTGTGTGTGTGTGCGCGGAGATGTCTGTTTCCCAGTAACGCTGTACAACACAGTCATGTTCCATGTGTGTGCATGTGCGGAGATGTCTGTTTCCCAGGAACGCTGTACCACACAGTCGTCTTCCGTGTTCCCAGTGTGTGTGCGGAGATGTCTGTTTCCCAGGAACACTGTACCACACAGTCGTATTCCGTATGTGTGTGTGCGTGTGCAGAGATGGCTGTTTCCCAGGAACGCTGTACCACACAGTTGTGTTCCGTGTGTGTGTGTGTGCGGAGATGGCTGTTTCCCAGGAACGCTGTACCACACAGTCGTGTTCCGTGTGTGTGTGTGCGTGCGTGTGTGTTGTGGAGATGGCTGTTTCCCAGGAACACTGTACCGCACAGTCGTGTTCCGTGTGTGTGTGTGTGTGTGTGTGGGGAGATGGCTGTTTCCCAGGAACACTGTACCACACAGTCGTGTTCCGTGTGTGCGTGTGTGTGCGGAGATGTCTGTTTCCCAGTAACTCTGTGCCGCACAGTCGTGTTCTGTGTGTGTGTGCGGAGATGTGTGTTTCCCAGGAACGCTGTACCACACAGTCGTGTTCCGTGTGTGTGCGTGTGCGGAGATGGCTGTTTCCCAGGAACATTGTACCACACCTTTGTGTTCTGTGTGTGTGTGGAGATGGCTGTTTCCCAGGAACGCTGTACCACACAGTCGTGTTCCGTGTGTGTGTGTGTGGGGAGATGGCTGTTTCCCAGGAACGCTGTACCACACAGTCGTGTTCCGTGTGTGTGTGTGTGTGTGTGTGTATGTGTGTGTGTGTGTGTGTGTGTGGGTGTTTGCAGAGATGTCTTTTTCCCAGTAACGCTGTACCACACAGTCGTGTTCCGTGGGCTTTTGCGGAGTTGTCTGTTTCCCAGGAATGCTGTACCACACAGTCGTGTACCATGTGTGTGTGCGTGTGTGGAGATGTCTGTTTCCCAGGAACGCTGTACCACACAGTCGTCTTCCATGTGTGTGTGTGTGTCTGCGGAGTTGTCTGTTTCCCAGGAACGCTGTACCACACAGTCGTGTTCCGTGTGCGTGTGTGTGTGTGGAGATGGCTGTTTCCCAGGAACGCTGTACCACACAGTCGTGTTCCATGTGTTCCGTGTGTGTGTGCGGAGATGGCTGTTTCCCAGGAACGCTGTACCACACAGTCGTGTTCCGTGTGTGTGTGTGCGTGTGCAGAGATGGCTGTTTCCCAGGAACGCTGTACCACACAGTCGTGTTCCGTGTGTGTGTGTGTGTGTGTGTGTGTGTGTGGAGATGGCTGTTTCCCAGGAACACTGTACCACACAGTCGTGTTCCGTGTGTGTTTGTGTGTGTGCGGAGATGTCTGTTTCCCAGTAACTCTGTGCCGCACAGTCGTGTTCCGTGTGTGTGTGCGGAGATGTGTGTTTCCCAGGAACGCTGTACCACACAGTCGTGTTCCGTGTGTGTGCGTGTGCGGAGATGTCTGTTTCCCAGGAACATTGTACCACACCTTTGTGTTCTGTGTGTGTGTGGAGATGGCTGTTTACCAGGAACGCTGTACCACACAGTCGTGTTCCATGTGTGTGTGTGTGTGTGTGTGTGTGTGTGTGGAGATGGCTGTTTCCCAGGAACACTGTACCACACAGTCGTGTTCCGTGTGTGTGTGTGTGGAGATGGCTGTTTCCCAGGAACGCTGCACCACACAGTCGTGTTCCGTGTGCGTGTGTGTGTGTGTGTGTATGTGCGCGGAGATGGCTGTTTCCCAGGAACGCTGTACCACACAGTCGTGTTCCGTGTGTGTGTGTGTGTGCGTGTGGAGATGGCTGTTTCCCTGGAACACTGTACCACACAGTCGTGTTCCGTGTGTGTGTGTGGGGAGATGGCTGTTTCCCAGGAACGTTGTACCACACAGTCGTGTTCCGTGTGTGTGTGTGTGGAGATGGCTGTTTCCCTGGAACGCTGTACCACACAGTCGTGTTCCGTGTGTGTGTGTGTGTGTGTGTGTGTGAGTGTGTGTGTGTGTGTGTGTGTGTGTGGAGATGGCTGTCTCCCTGGAATGCTGTACCACACAGTCGTGTTCCGTGTGTGTGTGTGCGTGTGCGTGTGTGTGTGTGGAGATGGCTGTTTCCCAGGAACGCTGTACCACACAGTCGTGTTCCGTGTGTGTGTGTGTGGAGATGGCTGTTTCCCAGGAACGCTGTACCACACAGTCGTGTTCCGTGTGTGTGTGTGTGTGTGTGTGTGTGTGTGTGTGTGTGTGTGTGTGTGTGTGTGTGGAGATGGCTGTTTCCCTGGAACACTGTACCACACAGTCGTGTTCCTTGTGTGTGTGTATGGAGATGGCTGTTTCCCAGGAACGCTGTACCACACAGTCGTGTTCCGTGGGCTTGTGCGGAGTTGTCTGTTTCCCAGGAATGCTGTACCACACAGTCTTGTTCCGTGTGTGTGTGTGCGCGTAGTTGTCTGTTTCCCAGGAACGCGGTACCACACAGTCGTGTACCATGTGTGTGTGTGTGTGTGCGGAGATGTCTGTTTCCCAGGAACATTGTACCACACAGTCGTGTTCCGTGTCTGTGTGTGTAGACGTCTGTTTCCCTGGAACGCTGTACCACACAGTCGTGTTCCATGTGTGTGTGCGTGTGCGGAGATGGCTGTTTCCCAGGAACATTGTACCACACAGTCGTGTTCCGTGTGTGTGTGTGGAGATGGCTGTTTCCCAGGAACGCTGTACCTCACAGTCGTGATCCGTGTGTGTGTGTGTGTGTGTGTGTGTGTGCGGTGATGTCTGTTTCCCAGGAACACTGTACCACACAGTCGTGTTCCGTGTGTGTGTGTGGAGATGGCTGTTTCCATGGAACGCTGTACCACACAGTCGTGTTCCGTGTGCGTGTGTGTGTGTGGAGTTGGCTGTTTCCCAGGAACGCTGTACCACACAGTCGTGTTCCATGTGTTCCGTGTGTGTGTGCGGAGATGGCTGTTTCCATGGAACGCTGTACCACACAGTCGTGTTCCGTGTGTGTGTGTGCGTGCGTGTGTGTTGTGGAGATGGCTGTTTCCCAGGAACACTGTACCGCACAGTCGTGTTCCGTGTGTGTGTGTGTGTGTGTGTGTGTGTGTGTGTGTGGAGATGGCTGTTTCCCAGGAACACTGTACCACACAGTCGTGTTCCGTGTGTGCGTGTGTGTGTGCGGACATGTCTGTTTCCCAGTAACTCTGTGCCGCACAGTCGTGTTCCGTGTGTGTGTGCGGAGATGTGTGTTTCCCAGGAACGCTGTACCACACAGTCGTGTTCCGTGTGTGTGCGTGTGCGGAGATGGCTGTTTCCCAGGAACATTGTACCACACCTTTGTGTTCTGTGTGTGTGTGGAGATGGCTGTTTCCCAGGAACGCTGTACCACACAGTCGTGTTCCGTGTGTGTGTGTGGGGAGATGGCTGTTTCCCAGGAACGCTGTACCACACAGTCGTGTTCCGTGTGTGTGTGTGTGTGTGTGTGGAGATGGCTGTTTCCCAGGAACGCTGTACCACACAGTCGTGTTCCGTGTGTGTGTGTGTGTGTGTGTATGTGTGTGTGTGTGTGTGTGTGTGTGTGGGTGTTTGCGGAGATGTCTTTTTCCCAGTAACGCTGTACCACACAGTCGTGTTCCGTGGGCTTTTGCGGAGTTGTCTGTTTCCCAGGAATGCTGTACCACACAGTCGTGTACCATGTGTGTGTGCGTGTGTGGAGATGTCTGTTTCCCAGGAACGCTGTACCACACAGTCGTCTTCCATGTGTGTGTGTGTGTCTGCGGAGTTGTCTGTTTCCCAGGAACGCTGTACCACACAGTCGTGTTCCGTGTGCGTGTGTGTGTGTGGAGATGGCTGTTTCCCAGGAACGCTGTACCACACAGTCGTGTTCCATGTGTTCCGTGTGTGTGTGCGGAGATGGCTGTTTCCCAGGAACGCTGTACCACACAGTCGTGTTCCGTGTGTGTGTGTGCGTGTGCAGAGATGGCTGTTTCCCAGGAACGCTGTACCACACAGTCGTGTTCCGTGTGTGTGTGTGTGTGTGTGTGTGTGTGGAGATGGCTGTTTCCCAGGAACACTGTACCACACAGTCGTGTTCCGTGTGTGTGTGTGTGTGTGCGGAGATGTCTGTTTCCCAGTAACTCTGTGCCGCACAGTCGTGTTCCGTGTGTGTGTGCGGAGATGTGTGTTTCCCAGGAACGCTGTACCACACAGTCGTGTTCCGTGTGTGTGCGTGTGCGGAGATGTCTGTTTCCCAGGAACATTGTACCACACCTTTGTGTTCTGTGTGTGTGTGGAGATGGCTGTTTACCAGGAACGCTGTACCACACAGTCGTGTTCCATGTGTGTGTGTGTGTGTGTGTTTGTGTGTGTGTGTGTGGAGATGGCTGTTTCCCAGGAACACTGTACCACACAGTCGTGTTCCGTGTGTGTGTGTGTGGAGATGGCTGTTTCCCAGGAACGCTGCACCACACAGTCGTGTTCCGTGTGCGTGTGTGTGTGTGTGTGTATGTGCGCGGAGATGGCTGTTTCCCAGGAACGCTGTACCACACAGTCGTGTTCCGTGTGTGTGTGTGTGTGCGTGTGGAGATGGCTGTTTCCCTGGAACACTGTACCACACAGTCGTGTTCCGTGTGTGTGTGTGGGGAGATGGCTGTTTCCCAGGAACGTTGTACCACACAGTCGTGTTCCGTGTGTGTGTGTGTGGAGATGGCTGTTTCCCTGGAACGCTGTACCACACAGTCGTGTTCCGTGTGTGTGTGTGTGTGTGTGTGTGTGAGTGTGTGTGTGTGTGTGTGTGTGGAGATGGCTGTCTCCCTGGAATGCTGTACCACACAGTCGTGTTCCGTGTGTGTGTGTGCGGAAATGTCGGTTTCCCAGGAACGCTGTACCACACAGTCGTGTTCCGTGTGTGTGTGTGTGGAGATGGCTGTTTCCCAGGAACGCTGTACCACACAGTCGTGTTCCGTGTGTGTGTGTGTGTGTGTGTGTGTGTGTGTGTGGAGATGGCTGTTTCCCTGGAACACTGTACCACACAGTCGTGTTCCTTGTGTGTGTGTATGGAGATGGCTGTTTCCCAGGAACGCTGTACCACACAGTCGTGTTCCGTGTTTGTGTGTGTGTGTGTGTGGAGATGGCTGTTTCCCTGGAACGCTGTACCACACAGTCGTGTTCCGTGTGTGTGTGTGCGTGGAGATGGCTGTTTCCCAGGAACGCTGTACCACACAGTCGTGTTCCGTGTTTGTGTGTGTGTGTGGAGATGTCTGTTTCCCAGGAACGCTGTACCACACAGTCGTGTTCCGTGTGTGTGTGTGTGCGCGGAGATGTCTGTTTCCCAGTAACGCTGTACAACACAGTCATGTTCCATGTGTGTGCATGTGCGGAGATGTCTGTTTCCCAGGAACGCTGTACCACACAGTCGTCTTCCGTGTTCCCAGTGTGTGTGCGGAGATGTCTGTTTCCCAGGAACACTGTACCACACAGTCGTATTCCGTATGTGTGTGTGCGTGTGCAGAGATGGCTGTTTCCCAGGAACGCTGTACCACACAGTTGTGTTCCGTGTGTGTGTGTGTGCGGAGATGGCTGTTTCCCAGGAACGCTGTACCACACAGTCGTGTTCCGTGTGTGTGTGTGGAGATGACTGTTTCCCAGGAACGCTGTACCACACAGTCATGTTCCCTGTGTGTGTGTGTGCGTGGAGATGTATGTTTCCTGGAACGCTGTACCACACAGTCGTGTTCCGTGTGTGTGAGTGTGTGCAGAGATGGCTGTTTCCCAGGAACGCTGTACCACACAGTCATGTTCCGTGTGTGTGTGTGTGTGTGGAGATGGCTGTTTCCCTGGGAGGCTGTACCACACAGTCGTGTTCCGTGTGTGTGTGTGCGTGGAGATGGCTGTTTCCCAGGAACGCTGTACCACACAGTCGTGTTCCGTGTGTGTGTGTGTGTGTGGAGATGTTTGTTTCCCAGGAACGCTGTACCACACAGTCGTGTTCCGTGTGTGTGTGTGTGTGCGTGCGGAGATGTCTGTTTCCCAGTGACGCTGTGCAACACAGTCATGTTCCATGTGTGTGCATGTGCGGAGATGTCTGTTTCCCAGGAACGCTGTACCACACAGTCGTGTTCCGTGTTCCCTGTGTGTGTGCGGAGATGTCTGTTTCCCAGGAACACTGTACCACACAGTCGTATTCCGTATGTGTGTGTGCGTGTGCAGAGATGGCTGTTTCCCAGGAACGCTGTACCACACAGTCGTGTTCCGTGTGTGTGTGTGTGTGTGCGGAGATGACTGTTTCCCAGGAACACTGTACCACACCATCGTGTTCCGTGTGTGTGCGGAGATGGCTGTTTCCCAGGAACGCTGTACCACACAGTCGTGTTCCGTGTGTGTGTTTGCGTGTGTGTGTGTGTGTGTGGAGATGGCTGTTTCCCAGGAACGCTGTACCACACAGTCGTGTTCCGTGTGTGTGTGGAGATGGCTGTTTCCCAGGAACGCTGTACCACACAGTCGTGTTCCATGTGTGTGTGTGTGGAGATGGATGTTTCCCAGGAATGCTGTACCACACAGTCGTGTTCCATGTGTGTGTGTGTGAAGATGGCTGTTTCCCAGGAACACTGTACCACACAGTCGTGTTCCGTGTGTGTGTGTGTGTGTGTGCGGAGATGTCTGTTTCCCAGTAACTCTGTGCCGCACAGTCGTGTTCCGTGTGTGTGTGCGGAGATGTGTGTTTCCCAGGAACGCTGTACCACACAGTCGTGTTCCGTGTGTGTGTGTGGAGATGACTGTTTCCCAGGAACGCTGTACCACACAGTCATGTTCCGTGTGTGTGTGTGCGTGCAGATGTATGTTTCCTGGAATGCTGTACCACACAGTCGTGTTCCATGTGTGTGTGTGTGTGTGTGTGCAGAGATGGCTGTTTCCCAGGAACGCTGTACCACACAGTCGTGTTCCGTGTGTGTGTGCGGAGTTGTCTGTTTCCCAGGAACGCTGTACCACACAGTCGTGTTCCGTGTATGTGTGTGTGTGTGTGTGTGTGCGGAGATGTCTGTTTCCCAGGAACGCTGTACCACACAGTCGTGTTCCATGAGTGTGTGTGTGCACGGAGATGGCTGTTTTCCAGGAACGCTGTACCACACAGTCGTGTTCCGTGTGTGTGTGTGTGCGGAGATGTCTGTTTCCCAGGAACGCTGTACCACACAGTCGTGTTCCGTGGGCTTGTGCGGAGTTGTCTGTTTCCCAGGAATGCTGTACCACACAGTCGTGTACCATGTGTGTGTGTGTGTGTGTGGAGATGTCTGTTTCCCAGGAATGCTGTACCACACAGTCGTGTACCATGTGTGTGTGTGTGTGTGCGGAGATGTCTGTTTCCCAGGAACGCTGTACCACACAGTCGTGTTCCGTGTGTGTGTGTGGAGATGTCTGTTTCCCTGGAATGCTGTAACACACAGTCGTGTTCCATATGTGCGTGTGCGTGTGCGAAGATGGCTGTTTCCCAGTAACTCTGTGCCGCACAGTCGTGTTCCGTGTCTGTGTGTGTAGACGTCTGTTTCCCTGGAACGCTGTACCACACAGTCGTGTTCCATGTGTGTGTGCGTGTGCGGAGATGGCTGTTTCCCAGGAACATTGTACCACACAGTCGTGTTCCGTGTGTGTGTGTGGAGATGGCTGTTTCCCAGGAACGCTGTACCACACAGTCGTGATCCGTGTGTGTGTGTGTGTGTGTGTGTGTGTGCGGTGATGTCTGTTTCCCAGGAACACTGTACCACACAGTCGTGTTCCGTGTGTGTGTGTGGAGATGGCTGTTTCCCAGGAACGCTGTACCACACAGTCGTGTTCCGTGTGTGTGTGTGTGTGTGTGTGGAGTTGGCCGTTTCCCTGGAATGCTGTACCACACAGTCGTGTTCCGTGTGTGTGTGTGCGTGGAGATGGCTGTTTCCCAGGAACGCTGTACCACACAGTCGTGTTCCGTGTGTGTGTGTGTGTGTGTGGAGATGTCTGTTTCCCAGGAACGCTGTACCACACAGTCGTGTTCCGTGTGTGTGTGTGTGTGTGTGTGCGGAGATGTCTGTTTCCCAGTAACGCTGTACAACACAGTCGTGTTCCATGTGTGTGCATCTGCGGAGATGTCTGTTTCCCAGGAACGCTGTACCACACAGTCGTGTTCCATGTTCCCTGTGTGTGCGCGGAGATATCTGTTTCCCAGGAACGCTGTACCACACAGTCATGTTCCGTGTGTGTGCGTGTGCGGAGATGTCTGTTTCCCAGGAACATTGTACCACACCTTTGTGTTCTGTGTGTGTGTGGAGATGGCTGTTTACCAGGAACGCTGTACCACACAGTCGTGTTCCATGTGTGTGTGTGTGTGTGTGTGTGTGTGTGTGTGTGTGTGTGGAGATGGCTGTTTCCCAGGAACACTGTACCACACAGTCGTGTTCCGTGTGTGTGTGTGTGGAGATGGCTGTTTCCCAGGAACGCTGTACCACACGGTCGTGTTCCGTGTGCGTGTGTGTGTGTATGTGCGCGGAGATGGCTGTTTCCCAGGAACGCTGTACCACACAGTCGTGTTCCGTGTGTGTGTGTGTGTGCGTGTGGAGATGGCTGTTTCCCTGGAACACTGTACCACACAGTCGTGTTCCGTGTGTGTGTGTGGGGAGATAGCTGTTTCCCAGGAACGTTGTACCACACAGTCGTGTTCCGTGTGTGTGTGGAGATGGCTGTTTCCCTGGAACGCTGTACCACACAGTCGTGTTCCGTGTGTGTGTGTGTGTGTGTGTGTGTGTGTGGAGATGGCTGTCTCCCTGGAATGCTGTACCACACAGTCGTGTTCCGTGTGTGTGTGTGCTGAAATGTCGGTTTCCCAGGAACAATGTACCACACAGTCGTGTTCCGTGTGTGTGTGTGGAGATGGCTGTTTCCCAGGAACGCTGTACCACACAGTCGTGTTCCGTGTGTATGTGTGTGGAGATGGCTGTTTCCCAGGAACGCTGTACCACACAGTCGTGTTCCGTGTGTGTGTGTGTGTGTGTGTGTGTGTGTGTGTGTGTGTGTGTGGGTGTGTGTGGAGATGGCTGTTTCCCTGGAACGCTGTACTACACAGTCGTGTTCCGTGTGTGTGTGTGTGTGGAGATGTCTGTTTCCCAGGAACGTTGTACCACACAGTCGTGTTCCGTGTGTGTGTGGAGATGGCTGTTTCCCTGGAACGCTGTACCACACAGTCGTGTTCCGTGTGTGTGTGTGTGTGTGTGTGTGTGTGTGGAGATGGCTGTCTCCCTGGAATGCTGTACCACACAGTCGTGTTCCGTGTGTGTGTGTGCTGAAATGTCGGTTTCCCAGGAACAATGTACCACACAGTCGTGTTCCGTGTGTGTGTGTGGAGATGGCTGTTTCCCAGGAACGCTGTACCACACAGTCGTGTTCCGTGTGTATGTGTGTGGAGATGGCTGTTTCCCAGGAACGCTGTACCACACAGTCGTGTTCCGTGTGTGTGTGTGTGTGTGTGTGTGTGTGTGTGTGTGTGGGTGTGTGTGGAGATGGCTGTTTCCCTGGAACGCTGTACTACACAGTCGTGTTCCGTGTGTGTGTGTGTGTGGAGATGTCTGTTTCCCAGGAACACTGTACCACACAGTCGTGTTCCTTGTGTGTGTGTATGGAGATGGCTGTTTCCCAGGAACGCTGTACCACACAGTCGTGTTCCGTGTTTGTGTGTGTGTGTGTGTGGAGATGGCTGTTTCCCTGGAACGCTGTACCACACAGTCGTGTTTTGTGTGTGTGTGTGTGTGTGTGTGTGTGGAGATGGCTGTCTCCCTGGAACGCTGTACTACACAGTCGTGTTCCGTGTGTGTTTGTGTGTGGAGATGTCTGTTTCCCAGGAACACTGTACCACACAGTCGTGTTCCGTGTGTGTGTGTGTGGAGATGGCTGTTTCCCTGGATCGCTGTACCACACAGTGGTGTTCCGTGTGTGTGTGTGTGTGGAGATGGCTGTTTCCCAGGAACGCTGTACCACACAGTCATGTTCCGTGTGTGTGTGTGTGTGTGGAGATGGCTGTTTCCCTGGGAGGCTGTACCACACAGTCGTGTTCCGTGTGTGTGTGTGCGTGGAGATGGCTGTTTCCCAGGAACGCTGTACCACACAGTCGTGTTCCGTGTTTGTGTGTGTGTGTGGAGATGTCTGTTTCCCAGGAACGCTGTACCACACAGTCGTGTTCCGTGTGTGTGTGTGTGCGCGGAGATGTCTGTTTCCCAGTAACGCTGTACAACACAGTCATGTTCCATGTGTGTGCATGTGCGGAGATGTCTGTTTCCCAGGAACGCTGTACCACACAGTCGTCTTCCGTGTTCCCAGTGTGTGTGCGGAGATGTCTGTTTCCCAGGAACACTGTACCACACAGTCGTATTCCGTATGTGTGTGTGCGTGTGCAGAGATGGCTGTTTCCCAGGAACGCTGTACCACACAGTTGTGTTCCGTGTGTGTGTGTGTGCGGAGATGGCTGTTTCCCAGGAACGCTGTACCACACAGTCGTGTTCCGTGTGTGTGTGTGGAGATGACTGTTTCCCAGGAACGCTGTACCACACAGTCATGTTCCCTGTGTGTGTGTGTGCGTGGAGATGTATGTTTCCTGGAACGCTGTACCACACAGTCGTGTTCCGTGTGTGTGAGTGTGTGCAGAGATGGCTGTTTCCCAGGAACGCTGTACCACACAGTCATGTTCCGTGTGTGTGTGTGTGTGTGGAGATGGCTGTTTCCCTGGGAGGCTGTACCACACAGTCGTGTTCCGTGTGTGTGTGTGCGTGGAGATGGCTGTTTCCCAGGAACGCTGTACCACACAGTCGTGTTCCGTGTGTGTGTGTGTGTGTGGAGATGTTTGTTTCCCAGGAACGCTGTACCACACAGTCGTGTTCCGTGTGTGTGTGTGTGTGCGTGCGGAGATGTCTGTTTCCCAGTGACGCTGTGCAACACAGTCATGTTCCATGTGTGTGCATGTGCGGAGATGTCTGTTTCCCAGGAACGCTGTACCACACAGTCGTGTTCCGTGTTCCCTGTGTGTGTGCGGAGATGTCTGTTTCCCAGGAACACTGTACCACACAGTCGTATTCCGTATGTGTGTGTGCGTATGCAGAGATGGCTGTTTCCCAGGAACGCTGTACCACACAGTCGTGTTCCGTGTGTGTGTGTGTGTGTGCGGAGATGACTGTTTCCCAGGAACACTGTACCACACCATCGTGTTCCGTGTGTGTGTGGAGATGGCTGTTTCCCAGGAACGCTGTACCACACAGTCGTGTTCCGTGTGTGTGTTTGCGTGTGTGTGTGTGTGTGTGGAGATGGCTGTTTCCCAGGAACGCTGTACCACACCGTCGTGTTCCGTGTGTGTGTGGAGATGGCTGTTTCCCAGGAACGCTGTACCACACAGTCGTGTTCCATGTGTGTGTGTGTGGAGATGGATGTTTCCCAGGAATGCTGTACCACACAGTCGTGTTCCATGTGTGTGTGTGTGAAGATGGCTGTTTCCCAGGAACACTGTACCACACAGTCGTGTTCCGTGTGTGTGTGTGTGTGTGTGCGGAGATGTCTGTTTCCCAGTAACTCTGTGCCGCACAGTCGTGTTCCGTGTGTGTGTGCGGAGATGTGTGTTTCCCAGGAACGCTGTACCACACAGTCGTGTTCCGTGTGTGTGTGTGGAGATGACTGTTTCCCAGGAACGCTGTACCACACAGTCGTGTTCCGTGTGTGTGTGTGTGTGTGTGTGTGTGTGAGTGTGTGCGGTGATGTCTGTTTCCCAGTAACTCTGTGCCGCACAGTCGTGTTCCGTGTGTGTGTGTGTGTGTGTGTGTGTGTGCGCGGAGATGTGTGTTTCCCAGGAACGCTGTACCACACAGTCGTGTTCCGTGTGTGTGTGTGTGTGTGTGTGTGTGTGTGCGGTGATGTCTGTTTCCCAGTAACTCTGTGCCGCACAGTCGTGTTCCGTGTGTGTGTGCGGAGATGTGTGTTTCCCAGGAACGCTGTACCACACAGTCGTGTTCCGTGTGTGTGCGTGTGCGGAGATGGCTGTTTCCCTGGAACACTGTACCCCACAGTCGTGTTCCGTGTGTGTGTGTGGGGAGATGGCTGTTTCCCTGGAACGCTGTACCACACATTCGTGTTCCGTGTGTATGTGTGCGTGTGGGGAGATGGCTGTTTCCCTGGAACACTGTACCACACAGTCGTGTTCCGTGTGTGTGTGTATGGAGATGTCTGTTTCCCAGGAACGCTGTACCACACAGTCGTGTTCCGTGTGTGTGTGTGTGTGCGGAAATGTCTGTTTCCCAGGAACACTGTACCACACAGTCGTGTTCTGTGTGTGTGTGTGTGTGTGTGCGGAGATGTCTGTTTCCCAGGAACGCTGTACCACACAGTCGTGTTCCATGTGTGTGTGTGTGTGTGTGCGCGGAGATGTCTGTTTCCCAGTAATGCTGTACCACACAGTCGTGTTTCGTGTGTGTGTGTGTGTGTGTGTGTGCAGAGATGTCTGTTTCCCAGTAACGCTGTACCACACAGTCGTGTTCCGTGTGTGTGTGTGTGGAGATGGATGTTTCCCAGGAATGCTGTACCACACAGTCATGCTCCATGTGTTCCGTGTGTGTGTGCGGAGATGTCTGTTTCCCAGGATCGCTGTACCACACAGTCGTGTTCCGTGTGTGTGTGTGCGCGGAGATGGCTGTTTCCCAGTAACGCTGTACCACACAGTCGTGTTCCGTGTGTGTGTGTGCGTGTGTGTGTGTGTGTGTGGAGATGGCTGTTTCCCAGGAACGCTGTACCACACAGTCGTGTTCCATGTGTGTGTGTGTGTGTGTGTGTGTGTGTGTGCGGTGATGTCTGTTTCCCAGTAACTCTGTGCCGCACAGTCGTGTTCCGTGTGTGTGCGGAGATGTGTGTTTCCCAGGAACGCTGTACCACACAGTCGTGTTCCGTGTGTGTGCGTGTGCGGAGATGGCTGTTTCCCTGGAACACTGTACCCCACAGTCGTGTTCCGTGTGTGTGTGTGGGGAGATGGCTGTTTCCCTGGAACGCTGTACCACACATTCGTGTTCCGTGTGTATGTGTGCGTGTGGGGAGATGGCTGTTTCCCTGGAACACTGTACCACACAGTCGTGTTCCGTGTGTGTGTGTATGGAGATGTCTGTTTCCCAGGAACGCTGTACCACACAGTCGTGTTCCGTGTGTGTGTGTGTGTGCGGAAATGTCTGTTTCCCAGGAACACTGTACCACACAGTCGTGTTCTGTGTGTGTGTGTGTGTGTGTGCGGAGATGTCTGTTTCCCAGGAACGCTGTACCACACAGTCGTGTTCCATGTGTGTGTGTGTGTGTGCGCGGAGATGTCTGTTTCCCAGTAATGCTGTACCACACAGTTGTGTTTCGTGTGTGTGTGTGTGTGTGTGTGTGTGTGTGCGGAGATGTCTGTTTCCCAGTAACGCTGTACCACACAGTCGTGTTCGGTGTGTGTGTGTGTGGAGATGGATGTTTCCCAGGAATGCTGTACCACACAGTCATGCTCCATGTGTTCCGTGTGTGTGTGCGGAGATGTCTGTTTCCCAGGATCGCTGTACCACACAGTCGTGTTCCGTGTGTGTGTGTGCGCGGAGATGGCTGTTTCCCAGTAACGCTGTACCACACAGTCGTGTTCCGTGTGTGTGTGTGCGTGTGTGTGTGTGTGTGTGGAGATGGCTGTTTCCCAGGAACGCTGTACCACACAGTCGTGTTCCATGTGTTCCGTGTGTGTATGCGGAGATGGCTGTTTCCCAGGAACGCTGTACCACACAGTCGTGTTCCGTGTGTGTGTGTGTGTGTGTGTGTGTGAAGATGGCTGTTTCCCAGGAACACTGTACCATACAGTCGTGTTCCATGTGTGTGTGTGTGTGTGTGTGCGGAGATGTCTGTTTCCCAGTAACTCTGTGCCGCACAGTCGTGTTCCGTGTGTGTGTGCGGAGATGTGTGTTTCCCAGGAACGCTGTACCACACAGTCGTGTTCCGTGTTCCCTGTGTGTGTGCGGAGATGTCTGTTTCCCAGGAACACTGTACCACACAGTCGTAATCCGTATGTGTGTGTGCGTGTGCAGAGATGGCTGTTTCCCAGGAACGCTGTACCACACAGTCGTGTTCCGTGTGTGTGTGTGTGTGTGTGCGGAGATGACTGTTTCCCAGGAACGCTGTACCACACCATCGTGTTCCGTGTGTGTGTGGAGATGGCTGTTTCCCAGGAACGCTGTACCACACAGTCGTGTTCCATGTGTTCCGTGTGTGTGTGCGGAGATGGCTGTTGCCCAGGAACGCTGTACCACACAGTCGTGTTCCGTGTGTGTGTGTGCGTGTGTGTGTGTGTGTGTGGAGATGGCTGTTTCCCAGGAACGCTGTACCACACCGTCGTGTTCCGTGTGTGTGTGGAGATGGCTGTTTCCCAGGAACGCTGTACCACACAGTCGTGTTCCATGTGTTCCGTGTGTGTGTGCGGAGATGGCTGTTTCCCAGGAACGCTGTACCACACAGTCGTGTTCCGTGTGTGTGTGTGCGTGTGTGTGTGTGTGTGTGAAGATGGCTGTTTCCCAGGAACACTGTACCACACAGTCGTGTTCCATGTGTGTGTGTGTGTGTGTGTGTGCGGTGATGTCTGTTTCCCAGTAACTCTGTGCCGCACAGTCGTGTTCCGTGTGTGTGTGCGGAGATGTGTGTTTCCCAGGAACGCTGTACCACACAGTCGTGTTCCGTGTGTGTGCGTGTGCGGAGATGGCTGTTTCCCTGGAACACTGTACCCCACAGTCGTGTTCCGTGTTTGTGTGTGGGGAGATGGCTGTTTCCCTGGAACGCTGTACCACACATTCGTGTTCCGTGTGTATGTGTGCGTGTGGGGAGATGGCTGTTTCCCTGGAACACTGTACCACACAGTCGTGTTCCGTGTGTGTGTGTATGGAGATGGCTGTTTCCCAAGAACGCTGTACCACACAGTCGTGTTCCGTGTGTGTGTGTGTGTGCGGAAATGTCTGTTTCCCAGGAACACTGTACCACACAGTCGTGTTCTGTGTGTGTGTGTGTGTGTGTGCGGAGATGTCTGTTTCCCAGGAACGCTGTACCACACAGTCGTGTTCCATGTGTGTGTGTGTGTGTGTGCGCGGAGATGTCTGTTTCCCAGTAATGCTGTACCACACAGTCGTGTTTCGTGTGTGTGTGTGTGTGTGTGTGCGGAGAAGTCTGTTTCCCAGTAACGCTGTACCACACAGTCGTGTTCCGTGTGTGTGTGTGTGGAGATGGATGTTTCCCAGGAATGCTGTACCACACAGTCATGCTCCATGTGTTCCGTGTGTGTGTGCGGAGATGGCTGTTTCCCAGGATCGCTGTACCACACAGTCGTGTTCCGTGTGTGTGTGTGCGCGGAGATGGCTGTTTCCCAGTAACGCTGTACCACACAGTCGTGTTCCGTGTGTTTGTGTGCGTGTGTGTGTGTGTGTGTGGAGATGGCTGTTTCCCAGGAACGCTGTACCACACAGTCGTGTTCCATGTGTTCCGTGTGTGTGTACGGAGATGGCTGTTTCCCAGGAACGCTGTACCACACAGTCGTGTTCCGTGTGTGTGTGCGTGTGTGTGTGTGTGTGTGTGAAGATGGCTGTTTCCCAGGAACACTGTACCACACAGTCGTGTTCCGTGTGTGTGTGTGTGTGTGCGGAGATGTCTGTTTCCCAGTAACTCTGTGCCGCACAGTCGTGTTCCGTGTGTGTGTGCGGAGATGTGTGTTTCCCAGGAACGCTGTACCACACAGCCGTGTTCCGTGTGTGTGCGTGTGCGGAGATGGCTGTTTCCCAGGAACATTGTACCACACCTTTGTGTTCTGTGTGTGTGTGGAGATGGCTGTTTCCCAGGAACGCTGTACCACACAGTCGTGTTCCATGTGTGTGTGTGCATGTGTGTGTGTGTGGAGATGGCTGTTTCCCAGGAACGCTGTACCACACATTCGTGTACCATGTGTGTGTGTGCGTGTATGTGTGTGTGGAGATGGCTGTTTCCCAGTAACGCTGTACCTCACAGTCGTGTTCCGTGTGTGTGTGTTGAGATGGCTGTCTCCCTGGAACGCTGTACCACACAGGCGTGTTCCGTGTGCGTGTGTGTGTGTGTGTGGAGATGGCTGTTTCCCTGGAACACTGTACCACACAGTCGTGTTCCATGTGTGTGTGTGGGGAGATGGCTGTTTCCCTGGAATGCTGTACCACACAGTCGTGTTCCGTGTGTGTGTGTGTGTGTGGAGATGGCTGTTTCCCTGGAACGCTGTACCACACAGTTGTGTTCCGTGTGTGTGTGTGCACGGAGATGGTTGTTTCCCAGGAACGCTGTACCACACAGTCGTGTTCCGTGTGTGTGTGTGGAGATGACTGTTTCCCATGAACGCTGTAGCACACAGTCGTGTTCCATGTGTGTGTGTGCGTGTGTGTGTGTGGAGATGGCTGTTTCCCAGGAACGCTCTCCCACACAGTCGTGTTCCGTGTGTGTGTGTGTGTGTGCGTGTGTGTGTGTGTGTGTGTGGAGATGGCTGTCTCCCTGGAACGCTGTACCACACAGTCGTGTTCCGTGTGTGTGTGTGTGGAGATGACTGTTTCCCAGGAACGCTGTACCACACAGTCGTGTTCCGTGTGTGTGTGTGTGAGTGTGTATGTGCGCGGAGATGGCTGTTTCCCAGGAACGCAGTACCACACAGTCGTGTTCCGCGTGCGTGTGTGTGTGTGGAGATGGCTGTTTCCCTGGAACACTGTACCACACAGTCGTGTTCCGTGTGTGTGTGTGGGGAGATGGCTGTTTCCCAGGAATGCTGTACCACACAGTCGTGTTCCGTGTGTGTGTGTGTGTGTGTGTGTGTGGAGATGGCTGTTTCCCTGGAACGCTGTACCACACCGTCGTGTTCCGTGTGTGTGTGTGTGTGTGTGTGTGTGCGCGCGGAGATGTCTGTTTCCCAGGAACACTGTACCACACAGTCGTGTTCCGTGTGTGTGTGTGTGGAGATGGCTGTTTCCCAGGAACGCTATACCACACAGTCGTGTTCCGTGTGTGTGTGTGTGGAGATGGCTGTTTCCCAGGAACGCTGTACCACACAGTCGTGTTCCGTGTGTGTGTATGTGCGCGGAGATGGATGTTTCCCAGGAACGCAGTACCTCACAGTCGTGTTCCGTGTGTGTGTGTGTGGAGATGGCTGCTTCCCTGGAACGCTGTACCACACAGTCGTGTTACGTGTGTGTGTGTGTGTGTGTGTGAGTGTGTGTGTGTGTGTGTGTGTGTGTGTGTGTGTGCGGAGATGGCTGTTTCCCAGGAACGTTGTACCACACAGTCATGTTCCGTGTGTGTGTGCGCGCAGAGATGGCTGTTTCCCAGGAACGCTGTACCACACAGTCTTGTTCCGTGTGTGTGTGTGTGTGTGTGTGTGTGTGTGTGTGTGTGGAGATGTCTGTTTCCCAGGAACGCTGTACAACACAGTCGTGTTCCATGTGTGTGCGTGTGCGGAGATGTCTGTTTCCCAGGAACGCTGTACCACACAGTCGTGTTACGTGTGTGTGTGTGTGTGTGTGTGCGTGTGTGTGGAGATGGCTGTTTCCCAGGAACGTTGTACCACACAGTCATGTTCCGTGTGTGTGTGCGCGCGGAGATGGCTGTCTCACTGGAACACTGTACCACACAGTCGTGTTCCGTGTGTGTGTGTATGGAGATGGCTGTTTCCCAGGAATGCTGTACCACACAGTCATGTTCCGTGTGTGTGTGTGTGTGCGGAGACGTCTGTTTCCCAGGAACACTGTACCACACAGTCGTGTTCTGTGTGTGTGTGTGTGTGTGTGTGTGTGCGCGGAGATGTCTGTTTCCCAGGAACGCTGTACCGCACAGTCGTGTACCATGTGTGTGTGTGTGTGCGGAGATGCCTGTTTCCCAGGAACACTGTACCACACAGTCGTGTTCCGTGTGTGTGTGTGGAGATGACTGTTTCCCAGGAACGCTGTACCACACAGTCATGTTCCGTGTGTGTGTGTGTGTGTGGAGATGTCTGTTTCCCAGCAACGCTGTACCACACAGTCGTGTTCCGTGTGTGTGTGTGTGTGCGTGCGGAGATGTCTGTTTCCCAGTGACGCTGTGCAACAGAGTCATGTTCCATGTGTGTGCATGTGCGGAGATGTCTGTTTCCCAGGAACGCTGTACCACACAGTCGTGTTCCGTGTTCCCTGTGTGTGTGCGGAGATGTCTGTTTCGCCAGGAACACTGTACCACACAGTCGTATTCCGTATGTGTGTGTATGGAGATGGCTGTTTCCCAGGAACGCTGTACTACACAGTCGTGTTCCATGAGTGTGTGTGTGCGCGGAGATGGCTGTTTTCCAGGAACTCTGTACCACACAGTCGTGTTCCGTGTGTGTGTGTGTGCGGAGATGTCTGTTTCCCAGGAACGCTGTACCACACAGTCGTGTTCCATGCGTGTGTGTGTGTGGGTGTGTGCGGAGATGTCTGTTTCCCCGTAACGCTGTACCACACAGTCGTGTTCCGTGGGCTTGTGCGGAGTTTTCTGTTTCCCAGGAATGCTGTACCACACAGTCGTGGTCCGTGTGTGTGTGTGTGTGTGCGGAGATGTCTGTTTCCCAGTAACGCTGTACAACACAGTCATGTTCCATGTGTGTGCATGTGCGGAGATGTCTGTTTCCCAGGAACGCTGGACAACACAGTCGTGTTCTGTGTGTGTGTGTGTGTGTGGAGATGGCTGTTTCCCAGGAACGCTGTACCACACAGTCGTGTTCCATGTGTTCCGTGTGTGTGTGCGGAGATGGCTGTTTCCCGGAACGCTGTACCACACAGTCGTGTTCCGTGTGTGTGTGTGCGTGCGTGTGTGTGTGTGGAGGTGGCTGTTTCCCAGGAACACTGTACCACACAGTCGTGTTCCGTGTGTGTGTGTGTGTGTGTGTGGAGATGGCTGTTTCCCAGGAACACTGTACCACACAGTCGTGTTGTGTGTGTGTGTGTGTGTGTGTGTGTGTGTGTGTGTGCGGAGTTGTCTGTTTCCCAGTAACTCTGTGCCGCACAGCCGTGTTCCGTGTGTGTGTGCGGAGATGTGTGTTTCCCAGGAACACTGTACCACACAGTCGTGTTCCATGTGTGTGCGTGTGCGGAGATGGCTGTTTCCCAGGAACATTGTACCACACCTTTGTGTTCTGTGTGTGTGTGGAGATGGCTGTTTCCCAGGAACGCTGTACCACACAGTCGTGTTCCATGTGTGTGTGTGCGTGTGTGTGTATGTGTGGAGATGGCTGTTTCCCAGGAACGCTGTTCCACACAGTCGTGTTCCGTATGTGTGTGTGTGTGTGTGTGTGTGTGTGTGTGTGTGTGGAGATGTCTGTTTCCCAGGAACGCTGTACAACACAGTCGTGTTCCATGTGTGTGCGTGTGCGGAGATGTCTGTTTCCCAGGAACGCTGTACCACACAGTCGTGTTACGTGTGTGTGTGTGTGTGTGTGTGTGTGTGTGCGTGTGTGTGGAGATGGCTGTTTCCCAGGAACGTTGTACCACACAGTCATGTTCCGTGTGTGTGTGCGCGCGGAGATGGCTGTCTCCCTGGAACACTGTACCACACAGTCGTGTTCCGTGTGTGTGTGTATGGAGATGGCTGTTTCCCAGGAACGCTGTACCACACAGTCGTGTTCCGTGTGTGTGTGTGTGTGCGGAGATGTCTGTTTCCCAGGAACACTGTACCACACAGTCGTGTTCTGTGTGTGTGTGTGTGTGTGTGTGTGCGCGGAGATGTCTGTTTCCCAGGAACACTGTACCACACAGTCGTGTTCCGTGTGTGTGTGTGGAGATGACTGTTTCCCAGGAACGCTGTACCACACAGTCATGTTCCGTGTGTGTGTGGAAATGTCTGTTTCCCAGGAACGCTGTACCACACAGTCGTGTTCCGTGTGTGTGTGTGTGTGCGTGCGGAGATGTCTGTTTCCCAGTGACGCTGTGCAACAGAGTCATGTTCCATGTGTGTGCATGTGCGGAGATGTCTGTTTCCCAGGAACGCTGTACCACACAGTCGTGTTCCGTGTTCCCTGTGTGTGTGCGGAGATGTCTGTTTCCCAGGAACACTGTACCACACAGTCGTGTTCCGTATGTATGTGTATGGAGATGGCTGTTTCCCAGGAACGCTGTACCACACAGTCGTGTTCCATGAGTGTGTGTGTGCGCGGAGATGGCTGTTTTCCAGGAACTCTGTACCACACAGTCGTGTTCCGTGTGTGTGTGTGTGTGCGGAGATGTCTGTTTCCCAGGAACGCTGTACCACACAGTCGTGTTCCATGCGTGTGTGTGTGTGGGTGTGTGCGGAGATGTCTGTTTCCCCGTAACGCTGTACCACACAGTCGTGTTCCGTGGGCTTGTGCGGAGTTTTCTGTTTCCCAGGAATGCTGTACCACACAGTCGTGGTCCGTGTGTGTGTGTGTGTGTGCGGAGATGTCTGTTTCCTAGTAACGCTGTACAACACAGTCATGTTCCATGTGTGTGCATGTGCGGAGATGTCTGTTTCCCAGGAACGCTGCACCACACAGTCGTGTTCTGTGTGCGTGTGTGTGTGTGGAGATGGCTGTTTCCCAGGAACGCTGTACCACACAGTCGTGTTCCATGTGTTCCGTGTGTGTGTGTGGAGATGGCTGTTTCCCGGAACGCTGTACCACACAGTCGTGTTCCGTGTGTGTGTGTGCGTGCGTGTGTGTGTGTGGAGGTGGCTGTTTCCCAGGAACACTGTACCACACAGTCGTGTTCCGTGTGTGTGTGTGTGTGTGTGGAGATGGCTGTTTCCCAGGAACACTGTACCACACAGTCGTGTTCTGTGTGTGTGTGTGTGTGTGCGGAGATGTCTGTTTCCCAGGAACGCTGTACCACACAGTCGTGTTCCGTGTGTGTGTGTGTGTGTGTGTGCGGAGTTGTCTGTTTCCCAGTAACTCTGTGCCGCACAGCCGTGTTCCGTGTGTGTGTGCGGAGATGTGTGTTTCCCAGGAACACTGTACCACACAGTCGTGCTCCATGTGTGTGCGTGTGCGGAGATGGCTGTTTCCCAGGAACATTGTACCACACCTTTGTGTTCTGTGTGTGTGTGGAGATGGCTGTTTCCCAGGAACGCTGTACCACACAGTCGTGTTCCATGTGTGTGTGTGCGTGTGTGTGTATGTGTGGAGATGACTGTTTCCCAGGAACGCTGTACCACACAGTCGTGTTCAATGTGTGTGTGTGCGTGTGTGTGTGTGGAGATGGCAGTTTCCCAGGAACGCTGTACCACACAGTCGTGTTCCGTGTGTGTGTGTGTGTGGAGACGGCTGTTTCCCAGGAACGCAGTACCACACAGTCGTGTTCTTTGTGTGTGTGTGTGTGTGCGGAGATGGCTGTTTCCCAGGAACGCTGTACCACACAGTCGTGTTCCGTGTGTGTGTGTGTGTGTGCAGAGATGTCTGTTTCCCAGGAACGCTGTACCACACAGTCGTGTTCCGTGTGTGTGTGCGTGCAGAGATGTCTGTTTCGCAGGAACGCTGTACCACACAGTCGTGTTCCGTGGGCTTGTGTGGAGTTGTCTGTTTCCCAGGAATGCTGTACCACACAGTCATGTACCATGTGTGTGTGTGTGTGCGGAGATGTCTGTTTCCCAGGAACGCTGTACCACACAGTCGTCTTCCATGTGTGTGTGTGTGTTTGCGGAGTTGTCTGTTTCCCAGGAACGCTGTAAAACACAGTCGTGTTCCGTGTGCGTGTGTGTGTGTGGAGATGGCTGTTTCCCAGGAACGCTGTACCACACAGTCGTGTTCCATGTGTTCCGTGTGTGTGTGCGGAGATGTCTGTTTCCCAGGAATGCTGTACCACACAGTCGTGTTCCGTGTGTGTGTGTGCGTGCGTGTATGTGTGTGGAGATGGCTGTTTCCCAGGAACACTGTACCACACAGTCGTGTTCCGTGTGTGTGTGTGTGTGTGTGTATGTGGAGATGGCTGTTTCCCAGGAACACTGTACCACACAGTCGTGTTCCGTGTGTGTGTGTGTGTGTGCGCAGAGATGTCTGTTTCCCAGTAACTCTGTTCCGCACAGTCGTGTTCCGTGTGTGTGTGCGGAGATGTGTGTTTCCCAGGAACGCTGTACCACACAGTCGTGTTCCGTGTGTGTGCGTGTGCGGAGATGGCTGTTTCCCAGGAACATTGTACCACACCTTTGTGTTCTGTGTGTGTGTGGAGATGGCTGTTTCCCAGGAACGCTGCACCACACAGTCGTGTTCCGTGTGTGTGTGTATGTGTGTGGGTGTGTGTGCGGAGATGTCTGTTTCCCAGGAACACTGTACCACACAGTCGTGTTCCGTGTGTGTGTGTGTGGAGATGGCTGTTTCCCAGAAACGCTGTACCACACAGTCGTGTTCCGTGTGTGTGTGTGGAGATGGCTGTTTCCCAGGAACGCTGTACCACACTTTCGTGTTCCGTGTGTGTGTGTGTGTGTGTGTGTGGAGATGGCTGTTTCCCTGGAACACTGTACCACACAGTCGTGTTCCATGTGCGTGTGTGTGTGTGGAGATGGCTGTTTCCCTGGAACACTGTACCACACAGTCGTGTTCCGTGTGTGTGTGTGGGGAGATGTCTGTTTCCCAGGAACGCTGTACCACACAGTCGTGTTCCGTGTGTGTGTGTGTGTGTGTGTGTGCGGAGATGGCTGTTTCCCAGGAACGCTGTACCACACAGTCGTGTTCCGTGTGTGTGTGCGCATGTGTGTGTGTGCGTCGAGATGGCTGTTTCCCAGGAACACTGTACCACACAGTCGTGTTCTGTGTGTGTGTGTGTGTGTGTGTGTGGAGATGGCTGTTTCCCAGGAACACTGTACCGCACAGTCGTGTTCTGTGTGTGTGTGTGTGTGTGTGTGTGTGTGTGTGCGGAGTTGTCTGTTTCCCAGTAACTCTGTGCCGCACAGCCGTGTTCCGTGTGTGTGTGCGGAGATGTGTGTTTCCCAGGAACGCTGTCCCACACAGTCGTGTTCCATGTGTGTGCGTGTGCGGAGATGGCTGTTTCCCAGGAACATTGTACCACACCTTTGTGTTCTGTGTGTGTGTGGAGATGGCTGTTTCCCAGGAACGCTGTACCACACAGTCGTGTTCAATGTGTGTGTGTGCGTGTGTATGTGTGGAGATGGCTGTTTCCCAGGAACGCTGTACCACACAGTCGTGTTCCGTGTGTGTGTGTGTGTGTGTGTATGTGCGCGGAGATGGCTGTTTCCCAGGAACGCAGTACCACACAGTCGTGTTCCGTGTCTGTGTGTGTGTGTGTGGAGATGGCTGTTTCCCTGGGAGGCTGTACCACACAGTCGTGTTCCGTGTGTGTGTGCGTGGAGATGGCTGTTTTCCAGGAACGCTGTACCACACAGTCGTGTTCCGTGTGTGTGTGTGTGTGTGGAGATGTCTGTTTCCCAGGAATGCTGTACCACACAGTCGTGTTCCGTGTGTGTGTGTGTGTGTGTGTGTGTGCGGAGATGTCTGTTTCCCAATAACGCTGTACAACACAGTCATGTTCCATGTGTGTGCATGTGCGGAGATGTCTGTTTCCCAGGAACGCTGTACCACACTGTCGTGTTCCGTGTTCCCTGTGTGTGTGCGGAGATGTCTGTTTCCCAGGAACACTGTACCACACAGTCGTGTTCTGTGTGTGTGTGTGGAGATGACTGTTTCCCAGGAACGCTGTACCACACATTCATGTTCCGTGTGTGTGTGTGTGCGTGGAGATGTATGTTTCCTGGAACGCTGTACCACACAGTCGTGTTCCATGTGTGTGTGTGTGTGCAGAGATGGCTGTTTCCCAGGAACGCTGTACCACACAGTCGTGTTCCGTGTGTGTGTGTGGAGTTGTCTGTTTCCCAGGAACGCTGTACCACACAGTCGTGTTCCATGTGTGTGTGTGTGTGTGTGTGTGTGCGGAGATGTCTGTTTCCCAGGAACACTGTACCACACAGTCGTGTTCTGTGTGTGTGTGTGTGTGTGTGCGGAGATGTCTGTTTCCCAGGAACGCTGTACCACACAGTCGTGTTCCATGTGTGTGTGTGTGTGTGTGTGCGGAGACGTCTGTTTCCCAGTAACGCTGTACCACACAGTCGTGTTCCGTGTGTGTGTGTGTGGAGATGGCTGTTTCCCAGGAATGCTGTACCACACAGTCATGCTCCATGTGTTCCGTGTGTGTGTGCGGAGATGGCTGTTTCCCAGGATCGCTGTACCACACAGTCGTGTTCCGTGTGTGTGTGTGCGCGGAGATGGCTGTTTCCCAGTAACGCTGTACCACACAGTCGTGTTCCGTGTGTGTGTGTGCGTGTGTGTGTGGAGATGGCTGTTTCCCAGGAACGCTGTACCACACAGTCGTGTTCCATGTGTGTGTGTGTGTGTGTGCGGAGATGTCTGTTTCCCAGTAACTCTGTGCCGCACAGTCGTGTTCCGTGTGTGTGTGCGGAGATGTGTGTTTCCCAGGAACGCTGTACCACACAGTCGTGTTCCATGTGTGTGCATGTGCGGAGATGTCTGTTTCCCAGGAACGCTGTACCACACTGTCGTGTTCCGTGTTCCCTGTGTGTGTGCGGAGATGTCTGTTTCCCAGGAACACTGTACCACACAGTCGTGTTCTGTGTGTGTGTGTGGAGATGACTGTTTCCCAGGAACGCTGTACCACACATTCATGTTCCGTGTGTGTGTGTGTGCGTGGAGATGTATGTTTCCTGGAACGCTGTACCACACAGTCGTGTTCCATGTGTGTGTGTGTGTGCAGAGATGGCTGTTTCCCAGGAACGCTGTACCACACAGTCGTGTTCCGTGTGTGTGTGTGGAGTTGTCTGTTTCCCAGGAACGCTGTACCACACAGTCGTGTTCCATGTGTGTGTGTGTGTGTGTGTGTGTGCGGAGATGGCTGTTTCCCAGGAACACTGTACCACACAGTCATGTTCCGTGTGTGTGTGTGTGTGTGTGTGTGTGCGGAGATGTCTGTTTCCCAGTAACTCTGTGCCGCACAGTCGTGTTCCGTGTGTGTGTGCGGAGATGTGTGTTTCCCAGGAACGCTGTACCACACAGTCGTGTTCCGTGTCTGTGTGTGTGTGTGTGCGTGTGTGTGTGTGTGTGGAGATGGCTGTCTCCCTGGAACGCTGTACCACACAGTCGTGTTCCGTGTGTGTGTGTGTGTGTGTGTGTGTGTGTGTGTGCGGAGATGTTTGTTTCCCAGGAACACTGTACCACACAGTCGTGTTCCGTGTGTGTGTGTGTGGAGATGGCTGTTTCCCAGGAACGCTGTACCACACAGTCGTGTTCCGTGTGTGTGTGCGTCTGTGTGTGTGGAGATGGCTCTCTCCCTGGAACGCTGTACCACACAGTCGTGTTCCGTGTGTGTGTGTGTGTGTGTGTGTGTGCGCGGAGATGTCTGTTTCCCAGGAACACTGTCCCACACAGTCGTGTTCCGTGTGCGTGTGTGTGTGTGGAGATGGCTGTTTCCCAGGAACGCTGTACCACACAGTCGTGTTCCATGTGTTCCGTGTGTGTGTGCGGAGATGGCTGTTTCCCAGGAACGCTGTACCACACAGTTGTGTTCCGTGTGTGTGTGTGCGTGCGTGTGTGTGTGTGGAGGTGGCTGTTTCCCAGGAACACTGTACCACACAGTCGTGTTCCGTGTGTGTGTGTGTGTGTGTGTGGAGATGGCTGTTTCCCAGGAACACTGTCCCACACAGTCGTGTTCTGTGTGTGTGTGTGTGTGTGTGTGCGGAGTTGTCTGTTTCCCAGTAACTCTGTGCCGCACAGTCGTGTTCCATGTGTGTGCGTGTGCGGAGATGGCTGTTTCCCAGGAACACTGTACCACACAGTCGTGTTCTGTGTGTGTGTGTGTGTGTGTGCGGAGATGTCTGTTTCCCAGGAACGCTGTACCACACAGTCGTGTTCCATGTGTGTGTGTGTGTGTGTGTGTGCGGAGACGTCTGTTTCCCAGTAATGCTGTACCACACAGTCGTGTTTCGTGTGTGTGTGTGTGTGGTGTGTGTGTGTGTGTGTGTGTGTGTGCGGAGATGTCTGTTTCCCAGTAACGCTGTACCACACAGTCGTGTTCCGTGTGTGTGTGTGTGGAGATGGCTGTTTCCCAGGAATGCTGTACCACACAGTCATGCTCCATGTGTTCCGTGTGTGTGTGCGGAGATGGCTGTTTCCCAGGATCGCTGTACCACACAGTCGTGTTCCGTGTGTGTGTGTGCGCGGAGATGGCTGTTTCCCAGTAACGCTGTACCACACAGTCGTGTTCCGTGTGTGTGTGTGCGTGTGTGTGTGGAGATGGCTGTTTCCCAGGAACGCTGTACCACACAGTCGTGTTCCATGTGTGTGTGTGTGTGTGTGCGGAGATGTCTGTTTCCCAGTAACTCTGTGCCGCACAGTCGTGTTCCGTGTGTGTGTGCGGAGATGTGTGTTTCCCAGGAACGCTGTACCACACAGTCCTGTTCCGTGTGTGTGCGTGTGCGGAGATGGCTGTTTCCCAGGAACGTTGTACCACACCTTTGTGTTCTGTGTGTGTGTGGAGATGGCTGTTTCCCAGGAACGCTGTACCACACAGTCGTGTTCCATGTGTGTGTGTGCGTGTGTGTGTGTGTGGAGATGGCTGTTTCCCAGGAACGCTGTACCACACATTCGTGTACCATGTGTGTGTGTGCGTGTGTGTGTGTGTGTGGAGATGGCTGTTTCCCAGTAACGCTGTACCACACAGTCGTGTTCCGTGTGTGTGTGTTGAGATGGTTGTCTCCCTGGAACGCTGTACCACACAGTCGTGTTCCGTGTGCGTGTGTGTGTGTGTGTGGAGATGGCTGTTTCCCTGGAACACTGTACCACACAGTCGTGTTCCGTGTGTGTGTGTGGGGAGATGGCTGTTTCCCAGGAACGCTGTACCACACAGTCGTGTTCCGTGTGTGTGTGTGTGAGTGTGTATGTGCGCGGAGATGGCTGTTTCCCAGGAACGCAGTACCACACAGTCGTGTTCTGTGTGTGTGTGTGTGTGTGTGTGCGGAGATGTCTGTTTCCCAGTAACTCTGTGACGCACAGTCGTGTTCCGTGTGTGTGTGCGGAGATGTGTGTTTCCCAGGAACGCTGTACCACACAGTCGTGTTCCGTGTGTGTGTGTGCGTGTGTGTGTGGAGATGGCTGTTTCCCAGGAACGCTGTACCACACAGTCGTGTTCCATGTGTGTGTGTGTGTGTGTGCGGAGATGTCTGTTTCCCAGTAACTCTGTGCCGCACAGTCGTGTTCCGTGTGTGTGTGCGGAGATGTGTGTTTCCCAGGAACGCTGTACCACACAGTCGTGTTCCGTGTGTGTGCGTGTGCGGAGATGGCTGTTTCCCAGGAACGTTGTACCACACCTTTGTGTTCTGTGTGTGTGTGGAGATGGCTGTTTCCCAGGAACGCTGTACCACACAGTCGTGTTCCATGTGTGTGTGTGCGTGTGTGTGTGTGTGGAGATGGCTGTTTCCCAGGAACGCTGTACCACACATTCGTGTACCATGTGTGTGTGTGCGTGTGTGTGTGTGTGGAGATGGCTGTTTCCCAGTAACGCTGTACCACACAGTCGTGTTCCGTGTGTGTGTGTTGAGATGGTTGTCTCCCTGGAACGCTGTACCACACAGTCGTGTTCCGTGTGCGTGTGTGTGTGTGTGTGGAGATGGCTGTTTCCCTGGAACACTGTACCACACAGTCGTGTTCCGTGTGTGTGTGTGGGGAGATGGCTGTTTCCCAGGAACGCTGTACCACACAGTCGTGTTCCGTGTGTGTGTGTGTGAGTGTGTATGTGCGCGGAGATGGCTGTTTCCCAGGAACGCAGTACCACACAGTCGTGTTCTGTGTGTGTGTGTGTGGAGATGGCTGTTTCCCAGGAACACTGTACCACACAGTCGTGTTCCGTGTGTGTGTGTGTGGAGATGGCTGTTTCCCAGGAACGCTGTACCACACAGTCGTGTTCCGTGTGTGTGTGTGTGTGTGTGTGTGTGTGTGTGTGTGTGTGTGTGCGCGGAGATGTCTGTTTCCCAGGAACACTGTACCACACAGTCGTGTTCCGTGTGTGTGTGTGTGGAGATGGCTGTTTCCCAGGAACGCTGTACCACACAGTCGTGTTCCGTGTGTGTGTGTGTGGAGATGGCTGTTTCCCAGGAACGCTGTACCACACAGTCGTGTTCCGTGTGTGTGTATGTGCGCGGAGATGGATGTTTCCCAGGAACGCAGTACCACACAGTCGTGTTCCGTGTGTGTGTGTGTGGAGATGGCTGCTTCCCTGGAACGCTGTACCACACAGTCGTGTTACGTGTGTGTGTGTGTGTGTGTGTGTGAGTGTGTGTGTGTGTGTGTGCGGAGATGGCTGTTTCCCAGGAACGTTGTACCACACAGTCATGTTCCGTGTGTGTGTGCGCGCAGAGATGGCTGTTTCCCAGGAACGCTGTACCACACAGTCGTGTTCCGTGTGTGTGTGTGTGTGTGTGGAGATGTCTGTTTCCCAGGAACGCTGTACAACACAGTCGTGTTCCATGTGTGTGCGTGTGCGGAGATGTCTGTTTCCCAGGAACGCTGTACCACACAGTCGTGTTACGTGTGTGTGTGTGTGTGTGTGTGGAGATGGCTGTCTCCCTGGAACGCTTTACCACACAGTCGTGTTCCGTGTGTGTGTGTGCGTGTGCAGATATGGCTGTTTCCCACGAACGCTGTACCGCACAGTCGTGTTCCGTGTGTGTGTGTGTGTGTGTGTGGAGATGGCTGTTTCCCAGGAACGCTGTACCACTCAGTCGTGTTCCGTGTGTGTGTGGAGATGGCTGTTTCCCAGGAACGCTGTACCACACAGTCGTGTTCCATGTGTTCCGTGTGTGTGTGCGGAGATGGCTGTTTCCCAGGAACGCTGTACCACACAGTCGTGTTCCGTGTGTGTGCGTGTGCGGAGATGGCTGTTTCCCAGGAACATTGTACCACACAGTCGTGTTCCATGTGTGTGTGTGCGTGTGTGTGTGTGTGGAGATGGCTGTTTCCCAGGAACGCTGTACCACACAGTCGTGTACCATGTGTGTGTGTGCGTGTGTGTGTGTGTGTGTGTGGAGATGGCTGTTTCCCAGTAACGCTGTACCACACAGTCGTGTTCCATGTGTGTGTGTGGAGATGGCTGTTTCCCTGGAACGCTGTACCACACAGTCGTGTTCCGTGTGCGCGTGTGTGTGTGTGTGGAGATGGCTGTTTCCCTGGAACACTGTACCCCACAGTCGTGTTCCGTGTGTGTGTGTGGGGAGATGGCTGTTTCCCTGGAACGCTGTACCACACATTCGTGTTCCGTGTGTATGTGTGCGTGTGGGGAGATGGCTGTTTCCCTGGAACACTGTACCACACAGTCGTGTTCCGTGTGTGTGTGTATGGAGATGGCTGTTTCCCAGGAACGCTGTACCACACAGTCGTGTTCCGTGTGTGTGTGTGTGTGCGGAGATGTCTGTTTCCCAGGAACACTGTACCACAGAGTCGTGTTCTGTGTGTGTGTTTGTGTGTGTGTGTGTGTGTGCGGAGATGTCTGTTTCCCAGGAACGCTGTACCACACAGTCGTGTAACATGTGTGTGTGTGTGTGCGAGATGTCTGTTTCCCAGGAACGCTGTACCACACAGTCGTGTTCCATGTGTGTGTGTGTGTGTGTGCGGAGATGTCTGTTTCCCAGTAATGCTGTACCACACAGTTGTGTTTCGTGTGTGTGTGTGTGTGTGTGCGGAGATGTCTGTTTCCCAGTAACGCTGTACCACACAGTCGTGTTCCGTGTGTGTGTGTGTGGAGATGGCTGTTTCCCAGGAATGCTGTACCACACAGTCATGCTCCATGTGTTCCGTGTGTGTGTGCGGAGATGGCTGTTTCCCAGGAACGCTGTACCACACAGTCGTGTTCCGTGTGTGTGTGTGCGCGGAGATGGCTGTTTCCCAGTAACGCTGTACCACACAGTCGTGTTCCGTGTGTGTGTGTGTGTGTGCGTGTGGGGAGATGGCTGTTTCCCTGGAACACTGTACCACACAGTCGTGTTCCGTGTGTGTGTGTATGGAGATGGCTGTTTCCCAGGAACGCTGTACCACACAGTCGTGTTCCGTGTGTGTTTGTGTGCGTGGAGATGGCTGTTTCCCAGGATCGCTGTACCACACAGTCGTGTTCCGTGTGTGTGTGTGTGTGTATGTGCACGGAGATGGCTGTTTCCCAGTAACGCTGTACCACACAGTCGTGTTCCGTGTTCCCTGTGTGTGTGCGGAGATGGCTGTTTCCCAGGAACACTGTACCACACAGTCGTGTTCCGTGTGTGTGTGTGGAGATGACTGTTTCCCAGGAACTCTGTACCACACAGTCATGTTCCGTGTGTGTGTGTGTGCGTGGAGATGTATGTTTCCTGGAACACTGTACCACACAGTCGTGTTCCGTGTGTGTGTATGTCTGCAGAGATGGCTGTTTCCCAGGATCGCTGTACCACACAGTCGTGTTCCGTGTGTGTGTGCGGAGATGTGTGTTTCCCAGGAACGCTGTACCACACAGTCGTGTTCCGTGTGTGTGCGTGTGCGGAGATGGCTGTTTCCCAGGAACATTGTACCACACCTTTGTGTTCTGTGTGTGTGTGGAGATGGCTGTTTCCCAGGAACGCTGTACCACACAGTCGTGTTCCATGTGTGTGCGTGCGTGTGTGTGTGTGGAGATGGCTGTTTCCCAGGAACGCTGTACCACACAGTCGTGTACCATGTGTGTGTGTGCGTGTGTGTGTGTGTGGAGATGGCTGTTTCCCAGTAACGCTGTACCACACAGTCGTGTTCCGTGTGTGTGTGTTGAGATGGCTGTCTCCCTGGAACGCTGTACCACACAGTCGTGTTCCGTGTGCGTGTGTGTGTGTGTGTGTGGAGATGGCTGTTTCCCTGGAACACTGTACCACACAGTCGTGTTCCCTGTGTGTGTGTGGGGAGATGGCTGTTTCCCTGGAACGCTGTACCACACAGTCGTGTTCCGTGTGTATGTGTGCGTGTGGGGAGATGGCTGTTTCCCTGGAACACGGTACCACACAGTCGTGTTCCGTGTGTGTGTGTATGGAGATGGCTGTTTCCCAGGAACGCTGTACCACACAGTCGTGTTCCGTGTGTTTGTGTGCGTGTGCGGAGATGTCTGTTTCCCAGGAACACTGTACCACACAGTCGTGTTCCGTGTGTGTGTGTGTGTGCGGAGATGTCTGTTTCCCAGGAACGCTGTACCACACAGTCGTGTACCATGTGTGTGTGTGTGTGCGGAGATGTCTGTTTCCCAGGAACGCTGTACCACACAGTCGTGTTCCATGTGTGTGTGTGTGTGCGGAGATGTCTGTTTCCCAGTAACGCTGTACCACACAGTCGTGTTCCGTGTGTGTGTGTGTGGAGATGGCTGTTTCCCAGGAATGCTGTACCACACAGTCGTGCTCCATGTGTTCCGTGTGTGTGTGCGGAGATGGCTGTTTCCCAGGAACGCTGTACCACACAGTCGTGTTCCGTGTGTGTGTGTGCGCGGAGATGGCTGTTTCCCAGGAACGCTGTACCACACAGTCGTGTTCCGTGTGTGTGTGTGCGTGTGCGTGTGTGTGTGTGTGGAGATGGCTGTTTCCCTGGAACGCTGTACCACGCAGTCGTGTTCCGTGTGTGTGTGTGTGTGCGTGTGTGTGTGTGTGGAGATGTCTGTTTCCCTGGAACGCTGTTCCACACATTCGTGTTCCGTGTGTGCGTGTGCGTGTGTGTGTGTATGGAGATGTCTGTTTCCCAGTAACGCTGTACCACACAGTCGTGTTCCATGTGTGTGTGTGTGGAGATGGCTGTTTCCCAGGAACGCTGTACCACACAGTCGTGTGCCATGTGTGTGTGTGTGTGTGCGGAGATCTCTGTTTCCCAGGAACGCTGTACCACACAGTCGTGTTCCGTGTGTGTGTGCGGAGATGGCTGTTTCCCAGGAACACTGTACCACACAGTCGTGTTCCGTGTGCATGTGTGTGTGTGTGGAGATGGCTGTTTCCCTGGAACGCTGTACCACACAGTCGTGTTCCGTGTGTGTGTGTGGAGATGGCTGTTTCCCAGGAACGCTGTACCACACAGTCGTGTTCCATGTGTGTGTGTGGAGATGGCTGTTTCCCTGGAACGCTGTACCACACAGTTGTGTTCCGTGTGCGTGTGTGTGTGTGGGGAGATGGCTGTTTCCCAGGAACGCTGTACCACACAGTCGTGTTCCATGTGTGTGTGTGTGTGTGTGTGTGGAGATGGCTGTCTCCCTGGAACGCTGTACCACACAGTCGTGTTCCGTGTGCGCGTGTGTGTGTGTGTGGAGATGGCTGTTTCCCTGGAACACTGTACCCCACAGTCGTGTTCCGTGTGTGTGTGTGGGGAGATGGCTGTTTCCCTGGAACGCTGTACCACACATTCGTGTTCCGTGTGTATGTGTGCGTGTGGGGAGATGGCTGTTTCCCTGGAACACTGTACCACACAGTCGTGTTCCGTGTGTGTGTGTATGGAGATGGCTGTTTCCCAGGAACGCTGTACCACACAGTCGTGTTCCGTGTGTGTGTGTGTGTGCGGAGATGTCTGTTTCCCAGGAACACTGTACCACAGAGTCGTGTTCTGTGTGTGTGTTTGTGTGTGTGTGTGTGTGTGCGGAGATGTCTGTTTCCCAGGAACGCTGTACCACACAGTCGTGTAACATGTGTGTGTGTGTGTGCGAGATGTCTGTTTCCCAGGAACGCTGTACCACACAGTCGTGTTCCATGTGTGTGTGTGTGTGTGTGCGGAGATGTCTGTTTCCCAGTAATGCTGTACCACACAGTTGTGTTTCGTGTGTGTGTGTGTGTGTGTGCGGAGATGTCTGTTTCCCAGTAACGCTGTACCACACAGTCGTGTTCCGTGTGTGTGTGTGTGGAGATGGCTGTTTCCCAGGAATGCTGTACCACACAGTCATGCTCCATGTGTTCCGTGTGTGTGTGCGGAGATGGCTGTTTCCCAGGAACGCTGTACCACACAGTCGTGTTCCGTGTGTGTGTGTGCGCGGAGATGGCTGTTTCCCAGTAACGCTGTACCACACAGTCGTGTTCCGTGTGTGTGTGTGTGTGTGCGTGTGGGGAGATGGCTGTTTCCCTGGAACACTGTACCACACAGTCGTGTTCCGTGTGTGTGTGTATGGAGATGGCTGTTTCCCAGGAACGCTGTACCACACAGTCGTGTTCCGTGTGTGTTTGTGTGCGTGGAGATGGCTGTTTCCCAGGATCGCTGTACCACACAGTCGTGTTCCGTGTGTGTGTGTGTGTGTATGTGCACGGAGATGGCTGTTTCCCAGTAACGCTGTACCACACAGTCGTGTTCCGTGTTCCCTGTGTGTGTGCGGAGATGGCTGTTTCCCAGGAACACTGTACCACACAGTCGTGTTCCGTGTGTGTGTGTGGAGATGACTGTTTCCCAGGAACTCTGTACCACACAGTCATGTTCCGTGTGTGTGTGTGTGCGTGGAGATGTATGTTTCCTGGAACACTGTACCACACAGTCGTGTTCCGTGTGTGTGTATGTCTGCAGAGATGGCTGTTTCCCAGGATCGCTGTACCACACAGTCGTGTTCCGTGTGTGTGTGCGGAGATGTGTGTTTCCCAGGAACGCTGTACCACACAGTCGTGTTCCGTGTGTGTGCGTGTGCGGAGATGGCTGTTTCCCAGGAACATTGTACCACACCTTTGTGTTCTGTGTGTGTGTGGAGATGGCTGTTTCCCAGGAACGCTGTACCACACAGTCGTGTTCCATGTGTGTGCGTGCGTGTGTGTGTGTGGAGATGGCTGTTTCCCAGGAACGCTGTACCACACAGTCGTGTACCATGTGTGTGTGTGCGTGTGTGTGTGTGTGGAGATGGCTGTTTCCCAGTAACGCTGTACCACACAGTCGTGTTCCGTGTGTGTGTGTTGAGATGGCTGTCTCCCTGGAACGCTGTACCACACAGTCGTGTTCCGTGTGCGTGTGTGTGTGTGTGTGTGGAGATGGCTGTTTCCCTGGAACACTGTACCACACAGTCGTGTTCCCTGTGTGTGTGTGGGGAGATGGCTGTTTCCCTGGAACGCTGTACCACACAGTCGTGTTCCGTGTGTATGTGTGCGTGTGGGGAGATGGCTGTTTCCCTGGAACACGGTACCACACAGTCGTGTTCCGTGTGTGTGTGTATGGAGATGGCTGTTTCCCAGGAACGCTGTACCACACAGTCGTGTTCCGTGTGTTTGTGTGCGTGTGCGGAGATGTCTGTTTCCCAGGAACACTGTACCACACAGTCGTGTTCCGTGTGTGTGTGTGTGTGCGGAGATGTCTGTTTCCCAGGAACGCTGTACCACACAGTCGTGTACCATGTGTGTGTGTGTGTGCGGAGATGTCTGTTTCCCAGGAACGCTGTACCACACAGTCGTGTTCCATGTGTGTGTGTGTGTGCGGAGATGTCTGTTTCCCAGTAACGCTGTACCACACAGTCGTGTTCCGTGTGTGTGTGTGTGGAGATGGCTGTTTCCCAGGAATGCTGTACCACACAGTCGTGCTCCATGTGTTCCGTGTGTGTGTGCGGAGATGGCTGTTTCCCAGGAACGCTGTACCACACAGTCGTGTTCCGTGTGTGTGTGTGCGCGGAGATGGCTGTTTCCCAGGAACGCTGTACCACACAGTCGTGTTCCGTGTGTGTGTGTGCGTGTGCGTGTGTGTGTGTGTGGAGATGGCTGTTTCCCTGGAACGCTGTACCACGCAGTCGTGTTCCGTGTGTGTGTGTGTGTGCGTGTGTGTGTGTGTGGAGATGTCTGTTTCCCTGGAACGCTGTTCCACACATTCGTGTTCCGTGTGTGCGTGTGCGTGTGTGTGTGTATGGAGATGTCTGTTTCCCAGTAACGCTGTACCACACAGTCGTGTTCCATGTGTGTGTGTGTGGAGATGGCTGTTTCCCAGGAACGCTGTACCACACAGTCGTGTGCCATGTGTGTGTGTGTGTGTGCGGAGATCTCTGTTTCCCAGGAACGCTGTACCACACAGTCGTGTTCCGTGTGTGTGTGCGGAGATGGCTGTTTCCCAGGAACACTGTACCACACAGTCGTGTTCCGTGTGCATGTGTGTGTGTGTGGAGATGGCTGTTTCCCTGGAACGCTGTACCACACAGTCGTGTTCCGTGTGTGTGTGTGGAGATGGCTGTTTCCCAGGAACGCTGTACCACACAGTCGTGTTCCATGTGTGTGTGTGGAGATGGCTGTTTCCCTGGAACGCTGTACCACACAGTTGTGTTCCGTGTGCGTGTGTGTGTGTGGGGAGATGGCTGTTTCCCAGGAACGCTGTACCACACAGTCGTGTTCCATGTGTGTGTGTGTGTGTGTGTGTGGAGATGGCTGTCTCCCTGGAACGCTGTACCACACAGTCGTGTTCCGTGTGTGTGTGTGTGTGTGTGTGTGGGGAGATGGCTGTTTCCCAGGAACGCTGTACCACACAGTCGTGTTCCATGTGTGTGTGTGTGTGTGTGTGTGGAGATGGCTGTCTCCCTGGAACGCTGTACCACACAGTCGTGTTCCGTGTGTGTGTGTGTGTGTGTGTGTGTGTGTGTGGAGATGGCTGTTTCCCAGGAACGCTGTACCACACAGTCGTGTTCCGTGTGTGTGTGTGTGGAGATGGCTGTTTCCCAGGAACGCTGTACCACACAGTCGTGTTCCGTGTGTGTGTGTGTGTGTGTGTGTGTGTGTGTGTATGTGCGCGGAGATGGCTGTTTCCCAGGAACGCAGTACCACACAGTCGTGTTCCATGTCTGTGTGTGTGTGTGTGGAGATGGCTGTTTCCCTGGGAGGCTGTACCACACAGTCGTGTTCCGTGTGTTTGTGTGCGTGGAGATGGCTGTTTCCCAGGATCGCTGTACCACACAGTCGTGTTCCGTGTGTGTGTGTGTGTGTATGTGCACGGAGATGGCTGTTTCCCAGGAACGCAGTACCACACAGTCGTGTTCCGTGTGTGTGTGTGTGTGGAGATGGCTGTTTCCCTGGAACACTGTACCACACAGTCGTGTTCCGTGTGTGTGTGCGGAGATGTCTGTTTCCCAGTAACGCTGTACAACACTGTCATGTTCCATGTGTGTGCATGTGCGGAGATGTCTGTTTCCCAGGAACGCTGTTCCACACAGTCGTGTTCCGTGTTCCCTGTGTGTGTGCGGAGATGCCTGTTTCCCAGGAACACTGTACCACACAGTCGTGGTCCGTGTGTGTGTGTGGAGATGACTGTTTCCCAGGAACTCTGTACCACACAGTCATGTTCCGTGTGTGTGTGTGTGCGTGGAGATGTATGTTTCCTGGAACACTGTACCACACAGTCGTGTTCCGTGTGTGTGTATGTCTGCAGAGATGGCTGTTTCCCAGGAATGCTGTACCACACAGTCGTGTTCCGTGTGTGTGTGCGGAGTTGTCTGTTTCCCAGGAACACTGTACCACACAGTCGTGTTCCATGTGTGTGTTTGTGCGGAGATGTCTGTTTCCCAGGAACGCTGTACCACACAGTCGTGTTCCATGAGTGTGTGTGTGCGCGGAGATGTCTGTTTCCCAGGAACGCTGTGCCACACTGTCGTGTTCCATGCGTGTGTGTGTGTGTGTGTGTGGGTGTGTGCGGAGATGTCTGTTTCCCAGTAACGCTGTACCACACAGTCGTGTTCCGTGGGCTTGTGCGGAGTTGTCTGTTTCCCAGGAATGCTGTACCACACAGTCGTGTACCATGTGTGTGTGTGTGTGCGCGGAGATGTCTGTTTCCCAGGAACGCTGTACCACACAGTCGTGTTCCGTGTGTGTGTGTGCGTGCGTGTGTGTGTGTGGAGGTGGCTGTTTCCCAGGAACACTGTACCACACAGTCGTGTTCCGTGTGTGTGTGGAGATGGCTGTTTCCCAGGAACACTGTACCACACAGTCGTGTTCCGTGTGTGTGTGTGTGCAGAGATGTCTGTTTCCCAGTAACTCTGTGCCGCACAGTTGTGTTCCGTGTGTGTGTGCGGAGATGTGTGTTTCCCAGGAACGCTGTACCACACAGTCGTGTTCCGTGTGAGTGTGTGTGTGGAGATGGCGTTTCCCATGAACGCTGTACCACACAGTCGTGTTCCATGTGTGTGTGTGCGTGTGTGTGTGTGTGGAGATGGCTGTTTCCCAGGAACGCTGTACCACACAGTCGTGTTCCGTGTGTGTGTGTGTGTGTGTGTGCGTGTGTGTGTGTGTGTGTGGAGATGGCTGTCTCCCTGGAACGCTGTACCACACAGTCGTGTTCCGTGTGTGTGTGTGTGTGTGTATGTGTGTGTGCGGAGATGTCTGTTTCCCAGGAACACTGTACCACACAGTCGTTTTCCGTGTGTGTGTGTGTGGAGATGGCTGTTTCCCAGGAAGGCTGTACCACACAGTCGTGATACGTGTGTGTGTGTGTGTGTGTGTGTGTGTGTGCGCGGAGATGGCTGTTTCCCAGGAACGCTGTACCACACAGTCGTGTTCCGTGTGTGTGTGTGTGGAGATGACTGTTTCCCAGGAACGCTGTACCACACAGTCGTGTTCCGTGTGTGTGTGTGTGTGTGTGTGTATGTGCGCGGAGATGGCTGTTTCCCAGGAACGCAGTACCACACAGTCGTGTACCATGTGTGTGTGTGCGTGTGTGTGTGTGTGGAGATGGCTGTTTCCCAGTAACACTGTACCACACAGTCGTGTTCCGTGTGTGTGTGTTGAGATGGCTGTCTCCCTGGAACGCTGTACTACACAGTCGTGTTCCGTGTGCGTGTGTGTGTGTGTGTGTGTGGAGATGGCTGTTTCCCTGGAACACTGTACCACACAGTCGTGTTCCCTGTGTGTGTGTGGGGAGATGGCTGTTTCCCTGGAACGCTGTACCACACAGTCGTGTTCCGTGTGTATGTGTGCGTGTGGGGAGATGGCTGTTTCCCTGGAACACGGTACCACACAGTCGTGTTCCGTGTGTGTGTGTATGGAGATGGCTGTTTCCCAGGAACGCTGTACCACACAGTCGTGTTCCGTGTGTGTGTGTGTGTGTGTGCGGAGATGTCTGTTTCCCAGGAACACTGTACCACACAGTCGTGTTCCGTGTGTGTGTGTGTGTGTGCGGAGATGTCTGTTTCCCAGGAACGCTGTACCACACAGTCGTGTACCGTGTGTGTGTGTGTGCGGAGATGTCTGTTTCCCAGGAACGCTGTACCACACAGTCGTGTTCCGTGTGTGTGTGTGTGCGCGGAGATGTCTGTTTCCCAGTAATGCTGTACCACACAGTCGTGTTTCGTGTGTGTGTGTGTGTGTGTGTGTGTGTGTGCGGAGATGTCTGTTTCCCAGTAACGCTGTACCACACAGTCGTGTTCCGTGTGTGTGTGTGTGGAGATGGCTGTTACCCAGGAATGCTGTACCACACAGTCGTGCTCCATGTGTTCCGTGTGTGTGTGCGGAGATGGCTGTTTCCCAGGAACGCTGTACCACACAGTCGTGTACCATGTGTGTGTGTGTGTGCGGAGATGTCTGTTTCCCAGGAACGCTGTACCACACAGTCGTGTTCCATGTGTGTGTGTGTGTGCGGAGATGTCTGTTTCCCAGTAACGCTGTACCACACAGTCGTGTTCCGTGTGTGTGTGTGTGGAGATGGCTGTTTCCCAGGAATGCTGTACCACACAGTCGTGCTCCATGTGTTCCGTGTGTGTGTGCGGAGATGTCTGTTTCCCAGGAACGCTGTACCACACAGTCGTGTTCCGTGTGTGTGTGTGCGCGGAGATGGCTGTTTCCCAGGAACGCTGTACCACACAGTCGTGTTCCGTGTGTGTGTGTGCGTGTGCGTGTGTGTGTGTGTGGAGATGGCTGTTTCCCTGGAACGCTGTACCACGCAGTCGTGTTCCATGTGTGTGTGTGTGTGCGTGTGTGTGTGTGTGGAGATGTCTGTTTCCCTGGAACGCTGTTCCACACATTCGTGTTCCGTGTGTGTGTGTGCGTGTGCGTGTGTGTGTGTGTGGAGATGGCTGTTTCCCTGGAACGCTGTACCACACAGTCGTGTTCCGTGTGTGTGTGCGTGCGCGTGTGTGTGTATGGAGATGTCTGTTTCCCAGTAACGCTGTACCACACAGTCGTGTTCCATGTGTGTGTGTGTGCGGAGATGTCTGTTTCCCAGGAACGCTGTACCACACAGTCGTGTGCCATGTGTGTGTGTGTGTGTGCGGAGATGTCTGTTTCCCAGGAACGCTGTACCACACAGTCGTGTTCCGTGTGTGTGTGCGGAGATGGCTGTTTCCCAGGAACGCTGTACCACACAGTCGTGTTCCGTGTGCATGTGTGTGTGTGTGGAGATGGCTGTTTCCCAGGAACGCTGTACCACACAGTCGTGTTCCGTGTGTGTGTGTGTGTGTGGAGATGGCTGTTTCCCAGGAACGCTGTACCACACAGTCGTGTGCCATGTGTGTGTGTGTGTGCGGAGATGTCTGTTTCCCAGGAACGCTGTACCACACAGTCGTGTTCCGTGTGTGTGTGCAGAGATGGCTGTTTCCCAGGAACGCTGTACCACACAGTCGTGTTCCATGTGCATGTGTGTGTGTGTGGAGATGGGTGTTTCCCAGGAACGCTGTACCACACAGTCGTGTTCCGTGTGTGTGTGTGTGTGTGTGGAGATGGCTGTTTCCCTGGAACGCTGTACCACACAGTTGTGTTCCGTGTGCGTGTGTGTGTGTGGGGAGATGGCTGTTTCCCAGGAACGCTGTACCACACAGTCGTGTTCCATGTGTGTGTGTGTGTGTGTGTGTGTGGAGATGGCTGTCTCCCTGGAACGCTGTACCACACAGTCGTGTTCCGTGTGTGTGTGTGTGTGTGTGTGTGTGTGGGGAGATGGCTGTTTCCCAGAAACGCTGTACCACACAGTCGTGTTCCATGTGTGTGTGTGTGTGTGTGTGTGTGTGTGTGTGTGTGTGTGGAGATGGCTGTCTCCCTGGAACGCTGTACCACACAGTCGTGTTCCGTGTGTGTGTGTGCGTGTGTGTGTGTGTGTGTGTGTGGAGATGGCTGTTTCCCAGGAACGCTGTACCACACAGTCGTGTTCCGTGTGTGTGTGTGTGGAGATGGCTGTTTCCCAGGAACGCTGTACCACACAGTCGTGTTCCGTGTGTGTGTGTGTGTGTGTGTGTATGTGCGCGGAGATGGCTGTTTCCCAGGAACGCAGTACCACACAGTCGTGTTCCATGTCTGTGTGTGTGTGTGTGGAGATGGCTGTTTCCCTGGGAGGCTGTACCACACAGTCGTGTTCCGTGTGTTTGTGTGCGTGGAGATGGCTGTTTCCCAGGATCGCTGTACCACACAGTCGTGTTCCGTGTGTGTGTGTGTGTGTATGTGCACGGAGATGGCTGTTTCCCAGGAACGCAGTACCACACAGTCGTGTTCCGTGTGTGTGTGTGGAGATGTCTGTTTCCCAGTAACGCTGTACAACACAGTCATGTTCCATGTGTGTGCATGTGCGGAGATGGCTGTTTCCCAGGAACGCTGTACAACACAGTCATGTTCCATGTGTGTGCATGTGCGGAGATGTCTGTTTCCCAGGAACGCTGTTCCACACAGTCGTGTTCCGTGTTCCCTGTGTGTGTGCGGAGATGCCTGTTTCCCAGGAACACTGTACCACACAGTCGTGTTCCGTGTGTGTGTGTGGAGATGACTGTTTCCCAGGAACTCTGTACCACACAGTCATGTTCCGTGTGTGTGTGTGTGCGTGGAGATGTATGTTTCCTGGAACACTGTACCACACAGTCGTGTTCCGTGTGTGTGTATGTTTGCAGAGATGGCTGTTTCCCAGGATCGCTGTACCACACAGTCGTGTTCCGTGTGTGTGTGCGGAGTTGTCTGTTTCCCAGGAACACTGTACCACACAGTCGTGTTCCATGTGTGTGTTTGTGCAGAGATGTCTGTTTCCCAGGAACGCTGTACCACACAGTCGTGTTCCATGAGTGTGTGTGTGCGCGGAGATGGCTGTTTTCCAGGAACGCTGTACCTCACAGTCGTGTTCCGTGTGTGCGGAGATGTCTGTTTCCCAGGAACGCTGTACCACACAGTCGTGTTCCGTGTGTGTGTGTGTGTGTGTGCGGAGATGTCTGTTTCCCAGTAACTCTGTGCCGCACAGTTGTGTTCCGTGTGTGTGTGCGGAGATGTGTGTTTCCCAGGAACGCTTTACCACACAGTCGTGTTCCGTGTGAGTGTGTGTGTGGAGATGGCGTTTCCCATGAACGCTGTACCACACAGTCGTGTTCCATGTGTGTGTGTGCGTGTGTGTGTGTGTGGAGATGGCTGTTTCCCAGGAACGCTGTACCACACAGTCGTGTTCCGTGTGTGTGTGTTTGTGTGCGTGTGTGTGTGTGTGTGTGTGGAGATGGCTGTCTCCCTGGAACGCTGTACCACACAGTCGTGTTCCGTGTGTGTGTGTGTGTGTGTGTGTGTGTATGTGTGTGTGCGGAGATGTCTGTTTCCCAGGAACACTGTACCACACAGTCGTTTTCCGTGTGTGTGTGTGTGTGGAGATGGCTGTTTCCCAGGAACGCTGTACCACACAGTCGTGTTCCATGTGTGTGTGTGTGGAGATGACTGTTTCCCAGGAACGCTGTACCACACAGTCGTGTTCCATGTGTGTGTGTGTGTGTGTATGTGCGCGGAGATGGCTGTTTCCCAGGAACGCAGTACCACACAGTCGTGTTCCGTGTACGTGTGTGTGTGTGTGTGTGCGCGCGGAGATGTCTGTTTCCCAGGAACACTGTACCACACAGTCGTGATACGTGTGTGTGTGTGTGTGTGTGTGTGTGTGTGTGTGTGCGCGGAGATGGCTGTTTCCCAGGAACGCTGTACCACACAGTCGTGTTCCGTGTGTGTGTGTGTGGAGATGACTGTTTCCCAGGAACGCTGTACCACACAGTCGTGTTCCGTGTGTGTGTGCGTGTGTGTGTATGTGCGCGGAGATGGCTGTTTCCCAGGAACGCAGTACCACACAGTCGTGTACCATGTGTGTGTGTGCGTGTGTGTGTGTGGAGATGGCTGTTTCCCAGTAACACTGTACCACACAGTCGTGTTCCGTGTGTGTGTGTTGAGATGGCTGTCTCCCTGGAAAGCTGTACCACACAGTCGTGTTCCGTGTGCGTGTGTGTGTGTGTGTGTGGAGATGTCTGTTTCCCAGGAACGCTGTACCACACAGTCGTGTTCCGTGTGTGTGTGTGTGTGCGGAGATGTCTGTTTCCCAGGAACACTGTACCACACAGTCGTGTTCCGTGTGTGTGTGTGTGTGTGTGCGGAGATGTCTGTTTCCCAGGAACGCTGTACCACACAGTCGTGTACCATGTGTGTGTGTGTGTGCGGAGATGTCTGTTTCCCAGGAACGCTGTACCACACAGTCGTGTTCCGTGTGTGTGTGTGTGTGTGCGGAGATGTCTGTTTCCCAGTAATGCTGTACCACACAGTCGTGTTTCGTGTGTGTGTGTGTGTGTGCGCGGAGATGGCTGATTCCCAGGAACGCTGTACCACACAGTCGTGTTCCGTGTGTGTGTGTGTGGAGATGACTGTTTCCCAGGAACGCTGTACCACACAGTCGTGTTCCATGTGTGTGTGTGTGTGTGTGTGTGCGCGCGGAGATGTCTGTTTCCCAGGAACACTGTACCACACAGTCGTGATACGTGTGTGTGTGTGTGTGTGTGTGTGCGCGGAGATGGCTGTTTCCCAGGAACGCTGTACCACACAGTCGTGTTCCGTTTGTGTGTGTGTGGAGGTGACTGTTTCCCAGGAACGCTGTACCACACAGTCGTGTTCCGTGTGTGTGTGCGTGTGTGTGTATGTGCGCGGAGATGGCTGTTTCCCAGGAACGCAGTACCACACAGTCGTGTACCATGTGTGTGTGTGCGTGTGTGTGTGTGGAGATGGCTGTTTCCCAGTAACACTGTACCACACAGTCGTGTTCCGTGTGTGTGTGTTGAGATGGCTGTCTCCCCGGAAAGCTGTACCACACAGTCGTGTTCCGTGTGCGTGTGTGTGTGTGTGTGTGGAGATGTCTGTTTCCCAGGAACGCTGTACCACACAGTCGTGTTCCGTGTGTGTGTGTGTGTGCGGAGATGTCTGTTTCCCAGGAACACTGTACCACACAGTCGTGTTCCGTGTGTGTGTGTGTGTGTGTGCGGAGATGTCTGTTTCCCAGGAACGCTGTACCACACAGTCGTGTACCATGTGTGTGTGTGTGTGCGGAGATGTCTGTTTCCCAGGAACGCTGTACCACACAGTCGTGTTCCGTGTGTGTGTGTGTGTGTGCGGAGATGTCTGTTTCCCAGTAATGCTGTACCACACAGTCGTGTTTCGTGTGTGTGTGTGTGTGTGCGCGGAGATGGCTGTTTCCCAGGAACGCTGTACCACACAGTCGTGTACCATGTGTGTGTGTGTGTGCGGAGATGTCTGTTTCCCAGGAACGCTGTACCACACAGTCGTGTTCCATGTGTGTGTGTGTGTGCGGAGTTGTCTGTTTCCCAGTAACGCTGTAACACACAGTCGTGTTCCGTGTGTGTGTGTGTGGAGATGGCTGTTTCCCAGGAATGCTGTACCACACAGTCGTGCTCCATGTGTTCCGTGTGTGTGTGCGGAGATGGCTGTTTCCCAGGAACGCTGTACCACACAGTCGTGTTCCGTGTGTGTGTGTGCGCGGAGATGGCTGTTTCCCAGGAACGCTGTACCACACAGTCGTGTTCCGTGTGTGTGTGTGCGTGTGCGTGTGTGTGTGTGTGGAGATGGCTGTTTCCCAGGAACGCTGTACCACGCAGTCGTGTTCCGTGTGTGTGTGTGTGCGCGTGTGTGTGTGTGTGGAGATGTCTGTTTCCCTGGAACGCTGTTCCACACATTCGTGTTCCGCGTGTGTGTGTGTGTGTGTGTGTGCGTGTGTGTGTGTGGAGATGGCTGTTTCCCTGGAACGCTGTACCACACAGTCGTGTTCCGTGTGTGTGTGTGGAGATGGCTGCTTCCCAGGAACGCTGTACCACACAGTCGTGTTCCGTGTGTGTGTGTGTGTGTGGAGATGGCTGTTTCCCTGGAACGCTGTACCACACAGTTGTGTTCCGTGTGCGTGTGTGTGTGTGGGGAGATGGCTGTTTCCCAGGAACGCTGTACCACACAGTCGTATTCCATGTGTGTGTGTGTGTGTGTGTGTGTGTGTGTGTGTGTGTGTGTGGAGATGGCTGTCTCCCTGGAACGCTGTACCACACAGTCGTGTTCCGTGTGTGTGTGTGTGTGTGTGTGTGTGTGTGTGGGGAGATGGCTGTTTCCCAGGAACGCTGTACCACACAGTCGTGTTCCATGTGCGTGTGTGTGTGTGTGTGTGTGCGTGTGTGTGCGTGTGGAGATGGCTGTCTCCCTGGAACGCTGTACCACACAGTCGTGTTCCGTGTGTGTGTGTGTGTGTGTGTGTGTGTGTGTGTGGAGATGGCTGTTTCCCAGGAACGCTGTACCACACAGTCGTGTTCCGTGTGTGTGTGTGTGGAGATGGCTGTTTCCCAGGAACGCTGTACCACACAGTCGTGTTCCGTGTGTGTGTGTGTGTGTGTGTGTATGTGCGCGGAGATGGCTGTTTCCCAGGAACGCAGTACCACACAGTCGTGTTCCGTGTGTGTGTGTGTGGAGATGGCTGTTTCCCAGTAACACTGTACCACACAGTCGTGTTCCGTGTGTGTGTGTTGAGATGGCTGTCTCCCTGGAACGCTGTACCACACAGTCGTGTTCCATGTGTGTGTGTGTGTGTGGATATGGCTGTTTCCCTGGAACACTGTACCACACAGTCGTGTTCCCTGTGTGTGTGTGGGGAGATGGCTGTTTCCCTGGAACGCTGTACCACACAGTCGTGTTCCGTGTGTATGTGTGCGTGTGGGGAGATGGCTGTTTCCCTGGAACACTGTACCACACAGTCGTGTTCCGTGTGTGTGTGTATGGAGATGGCTGTTTCCCAGGAACGCTGTACCACACAGTCGTGTTCCGTGTGTGTGTGTGTGTGCGGAGATGTCTGTTTCCCAGGAACACTGTACCACACAGTCGTGTTCCGTGTGTGTGTGTGTGTGCGGAGATGTCTGTTTCCCAGGAACGCTGTACCACACAGTCGTGTACCATGTGTGTGTGTGTGTGCGGAGATGTCTGTTTCCCAGGAACGCTGTATCACACAGTCATGTTCCGTGTGTGTGTGTGTGTGCGGAGATGTCTGTTTCCCAGTAATGCTGTACCACACAGTCGTGTTTCGTGTGTGTGTGTGTGTGTGTGTGTGCGGAGATGTCTGTTTCCCAGTAACGCTGTACCACACAGTCGTGTTCCGTGTGTGTGTGTGTGGAGATGGCTGTTACCCAGGAATGCTGTACCACACAGTCGTGCTCCATGTGTTCCGTGTGTGTGTGCGGAGATGGCTGTTTCCCAGGAACGCTGTACCACACAGTCGTGTTCCGTGTGTGTGTGTGCGTGTGCGTGTGTGTGTGTGTGGAGATGGCTGTTTCCCTGGAACGCTGTACCACGCAGTCGTGTTCCGTGTGTGTGTGTGTGTGCGTGTGTGTGTGTGTGGAGATGGCTGTTTCCCTGGAACGCTGTTCCACACATTCGTGTACCGTGTGTGTGTGTGCGTGTGCGTGTGTGTGTGTGTGGAGATGGCTGTTTCCCTGGAAAGCTGCACCACACAGTCGTGTTCCGCGTGTGTGTGTGTGCGTGTGTGTGTGTATGGAGATGTCTGTTTCCCAGTAACGCTGTACCACACAGTCGTGTTCCATGTGTGTGTGTGTGGAGATGGCTGTTTCCCAGGAACGCTGTACCACACAGTCGTGTGCCATGTGTGTGTGTGTGTGTGTGCGGAGATGTCTGTTTCCCAGGAACGCTGTACCACACAGTCGTGTTCCGTGTGTGTGTGCGGAGATGGCTGTTTCCCAGGAACGCTGTACCACACAGTCGTGTTCCGTGTGCATGTGTGTGTGTGTGTAGATGGCTGTTTCCCTGGAACACTGTACCACACAGTCGTGTTCCGTGTGTGTGTGTGGAGATGGCTGTTTCCCAGGAACGCTGTACCACACAGTCGTGTTCCGTGTGTGTGTGTGTGTGTGTGGAGATGGCTGTTTCCCAGGAACGCTGTACCACACAGTTGTGTTCCGTGTGCGTGTGTGTGTGTGGGGAGATGGCTGTTTCCCAGGAACGCTGTACCACACAGTCGTGTTCCATGTGTGTGTGTGTGTGTGTGTGTGTGTGCGGAGATGGCTGTCTCCCTGGAACGCTGTACCACACAGTCGTGTTCCGTGTGTGTGTGTGTGTGTGTGTGGAGATGGCTGTTTCCCAGGAACGCTGTACCACACAGTCTTGTTCCGTGTGTGTGTGTGTGGAGATGGCTGTTTCCCAGGAACGCTGTACCACACAGTCGTGTTCCGTGTGTGTGTGTGTGTGTGTGTGTGTATGTGCGCGGAGATGGCTGTTTCCCAGGAACGCAGTACCACACAGTCGTGTTCCATGTCTGTGTGTGTGTGTGTGTGTGTGTGTGTGTGTGTGTGTGTGTGTGTGTGTGGAGATGGCTGTTTCCCAGGAACGCAGTACCACACAGTCGTGTTCCGTGTCTGTGTGTGTGTGTGTGGAGATGGCTGTTTCCCTGGGAGGCTGTACCACACAGTCGTGTTCCGTGTGTGTGTGTGCGTGGAGATGGCTGTTTCCCAGGATCGCTGTACCACACAGTCGTTTTCCGTGTGTGTGTGTGTGTGTGTGTATGTGCACGGAGATGGCTGTTTCCCAGGAACGCAGTACCACACAGTCGTGTTCCGTGTGTGTGTGTGTGTGTGGAGATGGCTGTTTCCCTGGAACACTGTACCACACAGTCGTGTTCCATGTGTGTGTGTGTGTGTGTGTGTGCGGAGATGTCTGTTTCCCAGTAACGCTGTACAACACAGTCATGTTCCATGTGTGTGCATGTGCGGAGATGTCTGTTTCCCAGGAACGCTGTTCCACACAGTCGTGTTCCGTGTTCCCTGTGTGTGTGCGGAGATGCCTGTTTCCCAGGAACACTGTACCACACAGTCGTGTTCCGTGTGTGTGTGTGGAGATGACTGTTTCCCAGGAACGCTGTACCACACAGTCGTGTTCCGTGTGTGTGTATGTCTGCAGAGATGGCTGTTTCCCAGGAACGCTGTACCACACAGTCGTGTTCCGTGTGTGTGTGCGGAGTTGTCTGTTTCCCAGGAACACTGTACCACACAGTCGTGGTCCATGTGTGTGTTTGTGCGGAGATGTCTGTTTCCCAGGAATGCTGTACCACACAGTCGTGTTCCATGAGTGTGTGTGTGCGCGGAGATGGCTGTTTTCCAGGAACGCTGTACCACACAGTCGTGTTCCATGAGTGTGTGTGTGCGTGGAGATGTCTGTTTCCCAGGAACGCTGTGCCACACTGTCGTGTTCCGTGTGTGTGTGTGTGTGTGTGTGTGGGTGTGTGCAGAGCTGTCTGTTTCCCAGTAATGCTGTACCACACAGTCGTGTTCCGTGGGCTTGTGCGGAGTTGTCTGTTTCCCAGGAATGCTGTACCACACAGTCGTGTACCATGTGTATGTGTGTGCGCGGAGATGTCTGTTTCCCAGGAACGCTGTACCACACCGTCGTGTTCCGTGTGTGTGTGTGCGTGCGTGTGTGTGTGTGGAGGTGACTGTTTCCCAGGAACACTGTACCACACAGTCGTGTTCCGTGTGTGTGTGTGTGTGTGTGTGTGTGTGTGTGTGGAGATGGCTGTTTCCCAGGAACACTGTACCACACAGTCGTGTTCCGTGTGTGTGTGTGTGTGTGTGCGGAGATGTCTGTTTCCCAGTAACTCTGTGCCGCACAGTTGTGTTCCGTGTGTGTGTGCGGAGATGTGTGTTTCCCAGGAACGCTGTACCACACAGTCGTGTTCCGTGTGAGTGTGTGTGTGGAGATGGCGTTTCCCATGAACGCTGTACCACACAGTCGTGTTCCATGTGTGTGTGTGCGTGTGTGTGTGTGTGGAGATGGCTGTTTCCCAGGAACGCTGTAGCACACAGTCGTGTTCCGTGTGTGTGTGTGTGTGAGTGTGCGTGTGTGTGTGTGTGTGTGTGTGTGGAGATGGCTGTCTCCCTGGAACGCTGTACCACACAGTCGTGTTCCGTGTGTGTGTGTGTGTGGAGATGACTGTTTCCCAGGAACGCTGTACCACACAGTCGTGTTCCATGTGTGTGTGTGTGTGTGTATGTGCGCGGAGATGGCTGTTTCCCAGGAACGCAGTACCACACAGTCGTGTTCCGTGTACGTGTGTGTGTGTGTGTGTGTGCGCGCGGAGATGTCTGTTTCCCAGGAACACTGTACCACACAGTCGTGATACGTGTGTGTGTGTGTGTGTGTGTGTGTGTGTGTGTGCGCGCGGAGATGGCTGTTTCCCAGGAACGCTGTACCACACAGTCGTGTTCCGTGTGTGTGTGTGTGGAGATGACTGTTTCCCAGGAACGCTGTACCACACAGTCGTGTTCCGTGTGTGTGTGCGTGTGTGTGTATGTGCGCGGAGATGGCTGTTTCCCAGGAACGCAGTACCACACAGTCGTGTACCATGTGTGTGTGTGCGTGTGTGTGTGTGTGTGGAGATGGCTGTTTCCCAGTAACACTGTACCACACAGTCGTGTTCCGTGTGTGTGTGTTGAGATGGCTGTCTCCCTGGAAAGCTGTACCACACAGTCGTGTTCCGTGTGCGTGTGTGTGTGTGTGTGTGGAGATGTCTGTTTCCCAGGAACGCTGTACCACACAGTCGTGTTCCGTGTGTGTGTGTGTGTGCGGAGATGTCTGTTTCCCAGGAACACTGTACCACACAGTCGTGTTCCGTGTGTGTGTGTGTGTGTGTGTGTGCGGAGATGTCTGTTTCCCAGGAACGCTGTACCACACAGTCGTGTACCATGTGTGTGTGTGTGTGCCGAGATGTCTGTTTCCCAGGAACGCTGTACCACACAGTCGTGTTCCGTGTGTGTGTGTGTGTGTGCGGAGATGTCTGTTTCCCAGTAATGCTGTACCACACAGTCGTGTTTCGTGTGTGTGTGTGTGTGTGCGCGGAGATGGCTGTTTCCCAGGAACGCTGTACCACACAGTCGTGTACCATGTGTGTGTGTGTGTGTGCGGAGATGTCTGTTTCCCAGGAACGCTGTACCACACAGTCGTGTTCCATGTGTGTGTGTGTGTGCGGAGATGTCTGTTTCCCAGTAACGCTGTAACACACAGTCGTGTTCCGTGTGTGTGTGTGTGGAGATGGCTGTTTCCCTGGAATGCTGTACCACACAGTCGTGCTCCATGTATTCCGTGTGTGTGTGCGGAGATGGCTGTTTCCCAGGAACGCTGTACCACACAGTCGTGTTCCGTGTGTGTGTGTGCGCGGAGATGGCTGTTTCCCAGGAACGCTGTACCACACAGTCGTGTTCCGTGTGTGTGTGTGCGTGTGCGTGTGTGTGTGTGTGGAGATGGCTGTTTCCCTGGAACGCTGTACCACACAGTCGTGTACCATGTGTGTGTGTGTGTGTGCGGAGATGTCTGTTTCCCAGGAACGCTGTACCACACAGTCGTGTTCCATGTGTGTGTGTGTGTGCGGAGATGCCTGTTTCCCAGGAACACTGTACCACACAGTCGTGTTCCGTGTGTGTGTGTGGAGATGACTGTTTCCCAGGAACGCTGTACCACACAGTCGTGTTCCGTGTGTGTGTATGTCTGCAGAGATGGCTGTTTCCCAGGAACGCTGTACCACACAGTCGTGTTCCGTGTGTGTGTGCGGAGTTGTCTGTTTCCCAGGAACACTGTACCACACAGTCGTGGTCCATGTGTGTGTTTGTGCGGAGATGTCTGTTTCCCAGGAATGCTGTACCACACAGTCGTGTTCCATGAGTGTGTGTGTGCGCGGAGATGGCTGTTTTCCAGGAACGCTGTACCACACAGTCGTGTTCCATGAGTGTGTGTGTGCGTGGAGATGTCTGTTTCCCAGGAACGCTGTGCCACACTGTCGTGTTCCGTGTGTGTGTGTGTGTGTGTGTGGGTGTGTGCAGAGCTGTCTGTTTCCCAGTAATGCTGTACCACACAGTCGTGTTCCGTGGGCTTGTGCGGAGTTGTCTGTTTCCCAGGAATGCTGTACCACACAGTCGTGTACCATGTGTATGTGTGTGCGCGGAGATGTCTGTTTCCCAGGAACGCTGTACCACACCGTCGTGTTCCGTGTGTGTGTGTGCGTGCGTGTGTGTGTGTGGAGGTGACTGTTTCCCAGGAACACTGTACCACACAGTCGTGTTCCGTGTGTGTGTGTGTGTGTGTGTGTGTGTGTGTGTGGAGATGGCTGTTTCCCAGGAACACTGTACCACACAGTCGTGTTCCGTGTGTGTGTGTGTGTGTGTGCGGAGATGTCTGTTTCCCAGTAACTCTGTGCCGCACAGTTGTGTTCCGTGTGTGTGTGCGGAGATGTGTGTTTCCCAGGAACGCTGTACCACACAGTCGTGTTCCGTGTGAGTGTGTGTGTGGAGATGGCGTTTCCCATGAACGCTGTACCACACAGTCGTGTTCCATGTGTGTGTGTGCGTGTGTGTGTGTGTGGAGATGGCTGTTTCCCAGGAACGCTGTAGCACACAGTCGTGTTCCGTGTGTGTGTGTGTGTGAGTGTGCGTGTGTGTGTGTGTGTGTGTGTGTGGAGATGGCTGTCTCCCTGGAACGCTGTACCACACAGTCGTGTTCCGTGTGTGTGTGTGTGTGGAGATGACTGTTTCCCAGGAACGCTGTACCACACAGTCGTGTTCCATGTGTGTGTGTGTGTGTGTATGTGCGCGGAGATGGCTGTTTCCCAGGAACGCAGTACCACACAGTCGTGTTCCGTGTACGTGTGTGTGTGTGTGTGTGTGCGCGCGGAGATGTCTGTTTCCCAGGAACACTGTACCACACAGTCGTGATACGTGTGTGTGTGTGTGTGTGTGTGTGTGTGTGTGTGCGCGCGGAGATGGCTGTTTCCCAGGAACGCTGTACCACACAGTCGTGTTCCGTGTGTGTGTGTGTGGAGATGACTGTTTCCCAGGAACGCTGTACCACACAGTCGTGTTCCGTGTGTGTGTGCGTGTGTGTGTATGTGCGCGGAGATGGCTGTTTCCCAGGAACGCAGTACCACACAGTCGTGTACCATGTGTGTGTGTGCGTGTGTGTGTGTGTGGAGATGGCTGTTTCCCAGTAACACTGTACCACACAGTCGTGTTCCGTGTGTGTGTGTTGAGATGGCTGTCTCCCTGGAAAGCTGTACCACACAGTCGTGTTCCGTGTGCGTGTGTGTGTGTGTGTGTGGAGATGTCTGTTTCCCAGGAACGCTGTACCACACAGTCGTGTTCCGTGTGTGTGTGTGTGTGCGGAGATGTCTGTTTCCCAGGAACACTGTACCACACAGTCGTGTTCCGTGTGTGTGTGTGTGTGTGTGTGTGCGGAGATGTCTGTTTCCCAGGAACGCTGTACCACACAGTCGTGTACCATGTGTGTGTGTGTGTGCCGAGATGTCTGTTTCCCAGGAACGCTGTACCACACAGTCGTGTTCCGTGTGTGTGTGTGTGTGTGCGGAGATGTCTGTTTCCCAGTAATGCTGTACCACACAGTCGTGTTTCGTGTGTGTGTGTGTGTGTGCGCGGAGATGGCTGTTTCCCAGGAACGCTGTACCACACAGTCGTGTACCATGTGTGTGTGTGTGTGTGCGGAGATGTCTGTTTCCCAGGAACGCTGTACCACACAGTCGTGTTCCATGTGTGTGTGTGTGTGCGGAGATGTCTGTTTCCCAGTAACGCTGTAACACACAGTCGTGTTCCGTGTGTGTGTGTGTGGAGATGGCTGTTTCCCTGGAATGCTGTACCACACAGTCGTGCTCCATGTATTCCGTGTGTGTGTGCGGAGATGGCTGTTTCCCAGGAACGCTGTACCACACAGTCGTGTTCCGTGTGTGTGTGTGCGCGGAGATGGCTGTTTCCCAGGAACGCTGTACCACACAGTCGTGTTCCGTGTGTGTGTGTGCGTGTGCGTGTGTGTGTGTGTGGAGATGGCTGTTTCCCTGGAACGCTGTACCACGCAGTCGTGTTCCGTGTGTGTGTGTGTGTGCGTGTGTGTGTGTGTGGATATGTCTGTTTCCCTGGAACGCTGTTCCACACATTCGTGTTCCGTGTGTGTGTGTGTGTGTGTGCGTGTGTGTGTGTGTGTGGAGATGGCTGTTTCCCTGGAACGCTGTACCACACAGTCGTGTTCCATGTGTGTGTGGAGATGGCTGCTTCCCAGGAACGCTGTACCACACAGTCGTGTTCCGTGTGTGTGTGTGTGTGTGGAGATGGCTGTTTCCCTGGAACGCTGTACCACACAGTTGTGTTCCGTGTGCGTGTGTGTGTGTGGGGAGATGGCTGTCTCCCTGGAACGCTGTACCACACAGTCGTGTTCCGTGTGTGTGTGTGTGTGTGTGTGTGGGGAGATGGCTGTTTCCCAGGAACGCTGTACCACACAGTCGTGTTCCATGTGTGTGTGTGTGTGTGTGTGTGTGCGTGTGTGTGTGTGTGGAGATGGCTGTCTCCCTGGAACGCTGTACCACACAGTCGTGTTCCGTGTGTGTGTGTGTGTGTGTGTGTGTGTGTGGAGATGGCTGTTTCCCAGGAACGCTGTACCACACAGTCGTGTTCCGTGTGTGTGTGTGTGTGGAGATGGCTGTTTCCCAGGAACGCTGTACCACACAGTCGTGTTCCGTGTGTGTGTGTGTGTGGAGATGGCTGTTTCCCAGGAACGCTGTACCACACAGTCGTGTTCCGTGTGTGTGTGTGTGTGTGTGTGTGTATGTGCGCGGAGATGGCTGTTTCCCAGGAACGCAGTACCACACAGTCGTGTTCCGTGTGTGTGTGTGTGGAGATGGCTGTTTCCCAGTAACACTGTACCACACAGTCGTGTTCCGTGTGTGTGTGTTGAGATGGCTGTCTCCCTGGAACGCTGTACCACACAGTCGTGTTCCATGTGTGTGTGTGTGTGTGTGGATATGGCTGTTTCCCTGGAACACTGTACCACACAGTCGTGTTCCCTGTGTGTGTGTGGGGAGATGGCTGTTTCCCTGGAATGCTGTACCACACAGTCGTGTTCCGTGTGTATGTGTGCGTGTGGGGAGATGGCTGTTTCCCTGGAACACTGTACCACACAGTCGTGTTCCGTGTGTGTGTGTATGGAGATGGCTGTTTCCCAGGAACGCTGTACCACACAGTCGTGTTCCGTGTGTGTGTGTGTGTGCGGAGATGTCTGTTTCCCAGGAACACTGTACCACACAGTCGTGTTCCGTGTGTGTGTGTGTGTGTGTGCGGAGATGTCTGTTTCCCAGGAACGCTGTACCACACAGTCGTGTACCATTTGTGTGTGTGTGTGCGGAGATGTCTGTTTCCCAGGAACGCTGTACCACACAGTCGTGTTCCGTGTGTGTGTGTGCGGAGATGTCTGTTTCCCAGTAATGCTGTACCACACAGTCGTGTTTCGTGTGTGTGTGTGTGTGTGTGTGCGGAGATGTCTGTTTCCCAGTAACGCTGTACCACACAGTCGTGTTCCGTGTGTGTGTGTGTGGAGATGGCTGTTACCCAGGAATGCTGTACCACACAGTCGTGCTCCATGTGTTCCGTGTGTGTGTGCGGAGATGGCTGTTTCCCAGGAACGCTGTACCACACAGTCGTGTTCCGTGTGTGTATGTGCGCGGAGATGGCTGTTTCCCAGGAACGCTGTACCACACAGTCGTGTTCCGTGTGTGTGTGTGCGTGTGCGTGTGTGTGTGTGTGGAGATGGCTGTTTCCCTGGAACGCTGTACCACGCAGTCGTGTTCCGTGTGTGTGTGTGTGTGCGTGTGTGTGTGTGTGGAGATGGCTGTTTCCCTGGAACGCTGTTCCACACATTCGTGTTCCGTGTGTGTGTGTGCGTGTGCGTGTGTGTGTGTGTGGAGATGGCTGTTTCCCTGGAACGCTGCACCACACAGTCGTGTTCCGTGTGTGTGTGTGTGCGTGTGTGTGTGTATGGAGTTGTCTGTTTCCCAGTAACGCTGTACCACACAGTCGTGTTCCATGTGTGTGTGTGTGGAGATGGCTGTTTCCCAGGAACGCTGCACCACACAGTCGTGTGCCATGTGTGTGTGTGTGTGTGTGCGGAGATGTCTGTTTCCCAGGAACGCTGTACCACACAGTCGTGTTCCGTGTGTGTGTGCGGAGATGGCTGTTTCCCAGGAACGCTGTACCACACAGTCGTGTTCCGTGTGCATGTGTATGTGTGTGGAGATGGCTGTTTCCCTGGAACACTGTACCACACAGTCGTGTTCCGTGTGTGTGTGTGGAGATGGCTGTTTCCCAGGAACGCTGTACCACACAGTCGTGTTCCGTGTGTGTGTGTGTGTGTGTGGAGATGGCTGTTTCCCAGGAACGCTGTACCACACAGTTGTGTTCCGTGTGCGTGTGTGTGTGTGGGGAGATGGCTGTTTCCCAGGAACGCTGTACCACACAGTCGTGTTCCATGTGTGTGTGTGTGTGTGTGTGTGTGTGTGCGGAGATGGCTGTCTCCCTGGAACGCTGTACCACACAGTCGTGTTCCGTGTGTGTGTGTGTGTGTGTGTGTGGAGATGGCTGTTTCCCAGGAACGCTGTACCACACAGTCTTGTTCCGTGTGTGTGTGTGTGGAGATGGCTGTTTCCCAGGAACGCTGTACCACACAGTCGTGTTCCGTGTGTGTGTGTGTGTGTGTGTGTGTGTGTATGTGCGCGGAGATGGCTGTTTCCCAGGAACGCAGTACCACACAGTCGTGTTCCATGTCTGTGTGTGTGTGTGTGTGTGTGTGTGTGTGTGTGTGTGTGTGTGTGTGTGTGTGTGTGTGGAGATGGCTGTTTCCCAGGAACGCAGTACCACACAGTCGTGTTCCGTGTCTGTGTGTGTGTGTGTGGAGATGGCTGTTTCCCTGGGAGGCTGTACCACACAGTCGTGTTCCGTGTGTGTGTGTGCGTGGAGATGGCTGTTTCCCAGGATCGCTGTACCACACAGTCGTGTTCCGTGTGTGTGTGTGTGTGTGTGTATGTGCACGGAGATGGCTGTTTCCCAGGAACGCAGTACCACACAGTCGTGTTCCGTGTGTGTGTGTGTGTGTGGAGATGGCTGTTTCCCTGGAACACTGTACCACACAGTCGTGTTCCATGTGTGTGTGTGTGTGCGTGTGTGTGCGGAGATGTCTGTTTCCCAGTAACGCTGTACAACACAGTCATGTTCCATGTGTGTGCATGTGCGGAGATGTCTGTTTCCCAGGAACGCTGTTCCACACAGTCGTGTTCCGTGTTCCCTGTGTGTGTGCGGAGATGCCTGTTTCCCAGGAACACTGTACCACACAGTCGTGTTCCGTGTGTGTGTGTGGAGATGACTGTTTCCCAGGAACGCTGTACCACACAGTCGTGTTCCGTGTGTGTGTATGTCTGCAGAGATGGCTGTTTCCCAGGAACGCTGTACCACACAGTCGTGTTCCGTGTGTGTGTGCGGAGTTGTCTGTTTCCCAGGAACACTGTACCACACAGTCGTGGTCCATGTGTGTGTTTGTGCGGAGATGTCTGTTTCCCAGGAACGCTGTACCACACAGTCGTGTTCCATGAGTGTGTGTGTGCGCGGAGATGGCTGTTTTCCAGGAACGCTGTACCACACAGTCGTGTTCCATGAGTGTGCGTGGAGATGTCTGTTTCCCAGGAACGCTGTGCCACACTGTCGTGTTCCGTGTGTGTGTGTGTGTGTGTGTGTGGGTGTGTGCGGAGCTGTCTGTTTCCCAGTAATGCTGTACCACACAGTCGTGTTCCGTGGGCTTGTGCGGAGTTGTCTGTTTCCCAGGAATGCTGTACCACACAGTCGTGTACCATGTGTGTGTGTGTGCGCGGAGATGTCTGTTTCCCAGGAACGCTGTACCACACAGTCGTGTTCCGTGTGTGTGTGTGCATGCGTGTGTGTGTGTGGAGGTGACTGTTTCCCAGGAACACTGTACCACACAGTCGTGTTCCGTGTGTGTGTGTGTGTGTGTGTGTGTGTGTGTGGAGATGGCTGTTTCCCAGGAACACTGTACCACACAGTCGTGTTCCGTGTGTGTGTGTGTGTGTGTGCGGAGATGTCTGTTTCCCAGTAACTCTGTGCCGCACAGTTGTGTTCCGTGTGTGTGTGCGGAGATGTGTGTTTCCCAGGAACGCTGTACCACACAGTCGTGTTCCGTGTGAGTGTGTGTGTGGAGATGGCGTTTCCCATGAACGCTGTACCACACAGTCGTGTTCCATGTGTGTGTGTGCGTGTGTGTGTGTGTGGAGATGGCTGTTTCCCAGGAACGCTGTAGCACACAGTCGTGTTCCGTGTGTGTGTGTGTGTGAGTGTGCGTGTGTGTGTGTGTGTGTGTGTGTGTGGAGATGGCTGTCTCCCTGGAACGCTGTACCACACAGTCGTGTTCCGTGTGTGTGTGTGTGCGGAGATGTGTGTTTCCCAGGAACGCTGTACCACACAGTCGTGTTCCGTGTGAGTGTGTGTGTGGAGATGGCGTTTCTCATGAACGCTGTACCACACAGTCGTGTTCCATGTGTGTGTGTGCGTGTGTGTGTGTGTGGAGATGGCTGTTTCCCAGGAATGCTGTACCACACAGTCGTGTTCCGTGTGTGTGTGTGTGTGTGTGCGTGTGTGTGTGTGTGTGTGGAGATGGCTGTCTCCCTGGAACGCTGTACCACACAGTCGTGTTCCGTGTGTGTGTGTGTGTGTGCGGAGATGTCTGTTTCCCAGGAACACTGTACCACACAGTCGTTTTCCGTGTGTGTGTGTGTGGAGATGGCTGTTTCCCAGGAACGCTGTACTACACAGTCGTGTTCCGTGTGTGTGTGTGTGGAGATGACTGTTTCCCAGGAACGCTGTACCACACAGTCGTGTTCCGTGTGTGTGTGTATGTGAACGGAGATGGCTGTTTCCCAGGAATGCAGTTCCACACAGTCGTGTTCCGTGTGCGTGTGTGTGTGTGTGTGTGTGTGCGCGCGGAGATGTCTGTTTCCCAGGTACACTGTACCACACAGTCGTGATACGTGTGTGTGTGTGTGTGTGTGTGTGTGTGTGTGCGCGGAGATGGCTGTTTCCCAGGAACGTTGTACCACACAGTCATGTTCCGTGTGTGTG